>NC_061513.1:173084752-173159050 GCF_022539505.1 Lolium rigidum | reverse complement strand
GCATCCCCAAGATTAGACGCTTGAGTCTTCTTAATATATGCAGGGGTGAACCACTGGGGCATCCCCAAGCTTAGAGCTTTCACTCTTCTTGATCATATTGTATCATCTCCCTCTCTTGATCCTTGAAAACTTCCTCCACATCAAACTCGAAGCAACTCATTAGAGGGTTAGTGCACAATCAAAATTTACATGTTCAGAGGTGACATAATCATTCTTAACACTTCTGGACATTGCACAAAGCTACTGAAAGTCAATGGAATAGAAAAATCCATCAAGCATATCAAAACAGGCAATGCGAAATAAAAGGCAGAATCTGTGAAAACAGAACAGTTCGTAAAGACGAATTTTATTGAGGCACCAGACTTGCTCAGATGAAAATTCTCAAATTGAATGAAAGTTGCGTACATATATGAGGATCACTCACGTAAATTTGCATAATTTTCTGAGTTACCTAAAGAGAATTAGTCCCAGATTCGTGACAGCAAAGAAATCTGTTTCTGCGCAGTAATCCAAATCTAGTATGAACCTTACTATCAACGACTTTACTTGGCACAACAATGCAATAAAATAAGATAAGTATAGGTTGCTACAGTAGTAACAACTTCCAAGACTCAAATATAAAATAAAAGTACTGTAATAAAAACATGGGTTATCTTCCATAAGCGCTTTTCTTTAACGCCTTTCAGCTAGGCGCAGAAAGTGTATATCAAGTGTTATGAAGAGATGCAGTACCAACATCATAATTTGTTCTAATAATAGAATAAAAAGGTAACTTCATTCTCTTTCTAGGGAAGTGTTCCATACCTTTCTTGATAGGAAATTCATATTTAATATTACCTTCCTTCATATCAATTGTAGCACCAACAGTTCGAAGAAAAGGTCTTCCCAATATAATGGGACAAGATGCATTGCATTCAATATCCAAGACAACAAAATCAACGGGGACAAGGTTATTGTTAACGGTAATTTGAACATTATCAACTCTCCCCAAAGGTTTCTTTATAGCATTATCAACAAGATTAACATCCAAATAACAGTTTTTCAATGGTGGCAAGTCAAGCATATCATAAATTTTCTTAGGCATAACGGAAATACTTGCACCAAGATCACATAAAAGCATTACAATCAAAGTCATTGACCTTCATCTTAATTATGGGCTCCCAACCATCTTCTAACTTTCTAGGAATAGAAGTTTCAAGTTTTAGTTTCTCTTCTCTAGCTTTTATGAGAGCATTTGTAATATGTTTTGTGAAAGCCAAGTTTATAGCACTAGCATTAGGACTCTTAGCAAGTTTTTGTAAGAATTTTATAACTTCAGAGATGTGGCAATCATCAAAATCCAAACCATTATAATCTAAAGCAAAGGGATCATCATCACCAATGTTGGAAAAAAATTCAGCAGCTTTATCACAGGCAGTTTCAGCAGTTTTAGCAGTTTTAGGCAGTTTTGCAGGCTTTGCATTAGAAGTGGAAACATTGCCAACACCAATTCTTTCACCATTATTAGTAAGAGGTGGAGCAACATGTGGAGCATTAGCATTGCTAGTGGTGGTAATAGTCCAAACTTTAGCTACATTATTCTCTTTAGCTAGTTTTTCATTTTCTTCTCTTTCCCACCTAGCATGCAATTCAGCCATCAATCTTATATTCTCATTAATTCTAACTTGGATGGAATTTGCTGTAGTAACAATTTTATTTTCAATATCCTTATTAGGCATAACTTTCGATTTCAAAAGATCAACATCAGAGGCAAGACTATCAACCTTAGAAGCGAGAATATCAATTTTATTGAGCTTTTCCTCAACAGATTTGTTAAAAGCAGTTTGTGTACTAATAAATTCTTTAAGCATAGCTTCAAGTCCAGGGGGTGTGTTCCTATTATTGTTGTAATAATTCCCATAAGAATTACCATAACCGTTACCATTATTATAAGGATATGGCCTATAGTTATTACTAGAATTGTTCCGATAAGCATTGTTGTTGAAATTATTATTCTTAATGTAGTTTACATCAACATGTTCTTCTTGGGCAACCAATGAAGCTAACGGAACATTATTAGGATCAACATTAGTCCTATCATTCACAAGCATAGACATAATAGCATCAATCTTATCACTCAAGGAGGAGGTTTCTTCGACAAAATTTACCTTCTTACCTAGTGGAGCTCTTTCCGTGTGCCATTCAGAGTAATTAATCATCATATTATCAAGAAGCTTTGTTGCTTCACCAAGAGTGATGGACATAAAGGTACCTCCAGCAGCTGAATCCAATAGGTTCCGCGAAGAAAAGTTCAGTCCTGCATAAAAGGTTTGGATGATCATCCAAGTAGTCAGTACATGGGTTGGGCAATTTTTAACCAAAGATTTCATTCTTTCCCAAGCTTGTGCAACATGCTCATTATCCAATTGTATAAAATTCATTATACTACTCCTCAAAGATATAATTTTAGCAGGGGATAATATCTACCAATAAAAGCATCCTTGCATTTAGTCCATGAATCAATACTATTCTTAGGCAGAGATAGCAACCAATCTTTAGCTCTTCCTCTTAATGAGAAAGGAAACAATTTTAATTTTATAATGTCACCATCTACATCTTTATACTTTTGCATTTCACACAATTCAACAAAATTATTGAGATGGGCAGCAACATCATCGGAACTAACACTTAGAAAATTGCTCTCTCATAACAAGATTCGAGTAAACGGTGTTTAATTTCAAAGAATTCTGCTGTAGTAGCAGGTGGAGCAATAGGTGTGCATAAGAAATCATTATTATTTGTGGTTGTGAAGTCACACACCTTAGTATTTTCAGGAGTAGCCATTTTAGCAATAGTAAATAAAGCAAACTAGATAAAGTAAATGCAAGTAACTAATTTTTTTGTGTTTTTGATATAGAATGCAAGACAGTAAATAAAGTAAAGCTAGCAACTAATTTTTTTGTGTTTTGATATAATGCAGCAAACAAAGTAGTAAACAAAATAAAGCAAGACAAAAACAAAGTAAAGAGATTGGATTGTGGAGACTCCCCTTGGAGCGTGTCTTGATCTCCCCGGAAACGGCGCCAGAAATTTACTTGCTGGCGTGTAGTTGACGTGGGAGTTAGAAATCTTTGTGGTGTAACTTTTCTTCGATCCCCGGCAACGGCGCCAGAAAAAATGCTTGATACGCGTACAGCACGCGTCCGTTGGGAACCCCAAGAGGAAGGTGTGATGCGTACAGCGGCAAGTTTTCCCTCAGAAAGAAACCAAGGTTTATCGAACCAGGAGGAGCCAAGAAGCACGTTGAAGGTTGATGGCGGCGGGATGTAGTGCGGCGCAACACCAGGGATTCCGGCGCCAACGTGGAACCTGCACAACACAACCAAAGTACTTTGCCCCAACGAAACGAGTGAGGTTGTCAATCTCACCGGCTTGCTGTAACAAAGGATTAGATGTATAGTGTGGATGATGATTGTTTGCATAAAACAGTAGAACAAGTATTGCAGTAGATTGTATTTGATGTAAAAGAATGGACCGGGGTCCACAGTTCACTAGAGGTGTCTCTCCCATAAGATAAATAGCATGTTGGGTGAACAAATTACAGTCGGGCAATTGACAAATAGAGAGGGCATGACAATGCACATACATGATATGATGAGTATTGTGAGATTTAATTGGGCATTACGACAAAGTACATAGACCGCTATCCAGACATGCATCTATGCCTAAAAAGTCCACCTTCAGGTTATCATCCGAACCCTTCCCGGTATTAAGTTGTAAACAACAGACAATTGCATTAAGTATGGTGCGTAATGTAATCAATAACTACATCCTTGGACATAGCATCAATGTTTTATCCCTAGTGGCAACAGCACATCCACAACCTTAGAACTTTCTGTCACTGTCCCAGATTTAATGGAGGCATGAACCCACTATCGATTATAAATACTCCCTCTTGGAGTTAAGAGTAAAAACTTGGCCAGAGCCTCTACGAAGAACAGAGAGCGTGCAAGATCATAAACAACACATAGGTAATAGATTGATAATCAACATAACATAGTATTCTCTATCCATCGGATCCCGACAAACACAACATATAACATTACAGATAGATGATCTTGATCATGTTAGGCAGCTCACAAGATCCGACAATGAACCACATAAGGAGAAGACAACCATCTAGCTACTGCTATGGACCCATAGTCCAGGGGTGAACTACTCACTCATCACTCCGGAGGCGACCATGGCGGTGAAGAGTCCTCCGGGAGATGATTCCCCTCTCCGGCAGGGTGCCGGAGGCGATCTCCTGAATCCCCCGAGATGGGATTGGCGGCGGCGGCGTCTCTGGAAGGTTTTCCGTATCGTGGCTCTCGGTATTGGGGGTTTCGCGACGAAGGCTATAAGTAGGCGGAAGGGCAGCATCGGAGGGGTCATAGGGGCCCCACACGCCAGGGCCGCGCGAGCCCCCCCTGGGCCGCGCCGCCCTAGTGTGGCGGCGCCTCGTGGCCCCACTCCGTCTTCTCTTCGGTCTTCTGGAAGCTTCGTGGCAAAATAGGCCCCTGGGCGTTGATTTCGTCCAATTCCCAGAATATTTCCTTACTAGGATTTCTGAAACCAAAAACAGCAGAAAACATCAACTGGCTCTCCGGCATCTCGTTAATAGGTTAGTGCCGGAAAATGCATAAATACGACATATAATGTGTATAAAACATGTAGATATCATCAATAATGTGGCATGGAACATAAGAAATTATCGATACGTCGGAGACGTATCAATAACCCATGTTTTTATTTTGCTACTGTTTTGTTCTGTCTTGGAAGTTTTTACTACTGTAGCAACCTCTCCTTATCTTTATTTTATTGCATTGTTGTGCCAAGTAAAGTCTTTGATAGTAAGGTTGATACTAGATTTGGATTACTGCGCAGAAACAGATTTCTTGCTGTCACGAATTTGAGTAGGTCTCTCTGTAGGTAACTCAGAAAAATCTGCCAATTTATGTGTCTGATCCTCAGATATGTACGCAACTTTCATTCAATTTGAGCTTTTTCATCTGAGCAAGTTAAGTTCCTCTAAAAAATTCGTCTTTACGGATTGTTCTGTTTTGATAGATTCTGCCTTTTATTTCGCATTGCCTCTTTTACTGTGTTGAATGGATTTCTTTGTTCCATTAACTTTCAGTAGCCTTGGGTAATGTCCAGAAGTGTTGGGAATGATTGTGTCCTCTCCGAACATGTGAATTTTTGATTATGCACTAACCCTCTAATGAGTTTGTTTTGAGTTTGGTGTGGAGGAAGTTGTCAAGGATCAAGAGAGGAGGATGATACAATATGATCAAGAAGAGTGAAAAGTCTAAGCTTGGGGATGCCCCGTGGTTCATCCCCGCATATTTCAAGAAGACTCGAGCATCTAAGCTTGGGGATGCCCAAGGCATCCCCTTCTTCATCAACAACTTATCAGGTCACCTCTAGTGAAACTATATTTTTATTCCGTCACATCTTATGTGCTTTACTTGGAGCGTCTGTGTGCTTTTATTTTTCGTTTTGTTATCTTAGTTCTCTGAATAAATTGGATCATACCTTGTTTGGGAGAGACACGCTCCGCTTTTTCATATGAACACTTGTGTTCTTAGTTTTACTTTTAATGTTCATGACGAAGGTTGAAACTGCTTCGTTCATTGTTATTTGGTTGGAAACAGAAAATGCTTCATGTGGTAATTGGTATATTGTCTTGAATAATTTGATACTTGGCAATTGTTGTGCTCAAATAGATCATGTTTAAGCTCTTGCATCATGTACTTTGCACCTATTAATGAAGAACTACCATAGAGCTTGTTGAAATTTGGTTTGCATGATTGGTCTCTCTCGAAGTCTAGATATTTTCTCGGTGAAGTGTTTGAACAACAAGGAGACAAGTGTAGAGTCTTATAATGCTTGCAATATGTTCTTATGTAAGTTTTGCTGTACCGGTTCATACTTGTGTTTGCTTCAAACGACCTTGCTAGCCAAAGCCTTGTACTGAGAGGGAATACTTCTCGTGCATCCAAATCCTTGAGCAAAAAACTATGCCATTTGTGTCCACCATACCTACCTACTATGTGGTATTGTTCTGCGATTCCGAAGTAAATTGCTTGAGTGCTACCTTTATATTTCATTCCTTGCCTTTGCAATATATAGCTCATGTGAAAATAGCTTAAAAAACTATTGTGGTATTGAATATGTTGCTTATGTATCTTATTTCTTATAAGTTGCTTGTTGAGCGGTAACCATGTTTCTGGGGACGCCATCAACTATTACACCTTTGTTGAATATCATGTGAGTTGCTATGAATGTTCGTCTTGTCTGAAGTAAGGGTGATTTATCATGATCAAATGGTTTGAGTATGCATATTGTTAGAGAAGAACATTGGGCCGCTAACTAAAGCCATGAATCATGGTGGAAGTTTCCGTTTGGACATTAATCCTCAAATCTCGTATGAGAATATTATCTGTTGTTGAATGCTTAAGCATTAAAGAGGAGTCCATTATCTGTTGTCTATGTTGTCCCGGTATGGATGTCCTAAGTTGAGATCTATCAAAAACGAGAAATCAAATGCGATCTATCTCCTTGGACCTTTGTACAGGTGACATAGAGGTACCCCTTTGTGACACTTGGTTGAAACATATGTTATGCAATGATAATCCATGTAAATCCAAGCTAATTAGGACAAGGTGCGAGCACTATTGGTATTCTATGCATGAGGCTTGCAACTTATAGGATGTCTTATGCATAACACATATGAATTATTACTACCGTTGACAAAATTGTTTCTATTATTTCAAAATAAAAGCTCTAGCACAAAAATATTAATCCATGCTTCCCTCTGCGAAGGGCCATTCTTTTACTTTATGTTGAGTCAGTTTACCTATTTCCTTCTATCTTAGAAGCAAACACTTGTGTCAACTGTGTGCATTGATTCTCACATATTTTCTTATTTCCATTCATCATATTATTTTGTGTTGACAATTATCTATGAGATATACATGTTGAAGTTGAAAGGAACTGCTGAAACTTATATCTTCCTTTGTGTTGCTTCAAAACTTTCTACTAAGAATTTATTGCTTTATGAGTTAACTCCTATGCAAGTCTTGTTGATGCTTGTCTTGAAAGTACTATTCATGAAAAGTCTTTGCTATATGATTCAGTTGTTTAGTCATTATCTTTACCATTGCTTTGAATCACTTCATTCATCTCATATGCTTTACAATAGTATGATCAAGATTATGTTAGTAGCATGTCACATCAGAAATTATCCTTGTTATCATTTACCTACTCGAGGGCGAGTAGGAAATAAGCTTGGGGATGCTTGATACGTCTCCAACATATCTATAATTTATGATGTTCCATACTAGTTTTATGACAATACCTACATGTTTTGCTCACACTTTATAATGTTTTATGCATTTTCCGGAACTAACTTATTAACAAGATGTCGAAGTGCCAGTTCCTGTTTTCTGTTGTTTTTGGTTCCAGAAATGCTGTTCGGGCAATATTCTCGGAATTGGACGAAACAAAAGCCCATGATCTTATATTTCACGGAAGGTTCCAGAAGTCCGAAGGGGAGATGAGGAAGGGCAGCAGGGGACCCACACCATAAGGCGGCGCGGGTGGCCCCCTGGACGCGCCAGCCTATGGGGAGGGGCCCCCTGGCCCCTCCGACTCCGTCTCTTCGCCTATATAACCCCTCGCGATGTAAAAACCCTATACCAATTGACGAAACTCCAGAAAGACTCCAGGGGCGCCGCCGCCATCGCGAAACTCCGTTTCGGGGGACAGAAGTCTCTGTTCCGGCACGCCGCCGGGACGGGGAAGTGCCCCCGAAAGCCATCTCCATCGACACCACCGCCATCTTCATCGCCGCTGCTGTCTCCCATGATGAGGAGGGAGTAGTTCTCCCCCGAGGCTGAGGGCTCTACCGGTAGCTATGTGGTTCATCTCTCTCTCCCATGTGATCTTTATGTGATCATGAGCTTTGTATCACTATTAATCTATGTGCTACTCTAGTGATGTTATTAAAGTAGTCTATTCCTCATTCATGATGTAACATTGACAGTGTGTGCATCATGTAGTACTTGGCGTAGGTTATGATTGTAATCTCTTGTAGATTATGAAGTTAACTATTACTATGCACTCTAGAGGTTACTTTAATATGAACTCCGGATTCACTCTCCACGGTGTGATGGTGACAGTGTGTGCATCGTGTGTGTTTCCTTTATGACGTTGTGGAGCTTGTTTACTCCGGCTTGAGAGTGTTGTTGTAGCCCTACACAATGAATGGTGTTTGTTATCCAACAAGAGAGTGTTAGAAAGTAGTACAAGTGAAGAGAAGTTATTCAATTATGTGATCATTGTTGAGAGTGTCCACTAGTGAAAGTATGATCCCTAGGCCTTGTTTCTAAGCATTGAAACACCGTTTCCAACAAGTTCTGCTACATGTTTACTTGCTGCCATATTTATTTCAGATTGCTATTACCACTCATATTCATACATATCACTTGCATCTTACTATCTCTTCGCCGAACTAGTGCACATATACATCTGACAAGTGTATTAGGTGTGTTGGGGACACAAGAGACTTCTTGTATCGTAATTGCAGGGTTGCTTGAGAGGGATATCTTTGACCTCTACCTCCCTGAGTTCGATAAACCTTGGGTGATTCACTTAAGGGAAACTTGCTGCTGTTCTACAAACCTCTGCTCTTGGAGGCCCAACACTGTCTACAGAAATAGAAGCGTGCGTAGACATCACCCGCGTATGGGTGTACCCCCTCTCCTTATAAGGGGAGAGGGTGGCTTACAGGGGAAGAAACATTAAGAAACCCTAATGGCATCTTTGACTAGACAAACTACTTTACAAAGCTTCTTTAGCTACCGGTGTCACCGATATCTCTTTAATCTGGGAGGCTGATGTCCTCCGGTACCTTTTTCGTCATCATCTGCTTTATCTCTACAGCTTCGATTAAAGCTGAAGTGCTTCGCTCATCCTTGTCCTCTAGCTCTTGAGAGAATCTTTGACCAGTCTTGCCGGCGTGCTACAGTGTAGCCTGTACCGGTAATCCGGTACCTTCTTAGCTCATTCCGGTATACCCCTCCTGGGATACCGGTATAGATTTCCTTAACCAAAAGCCAAGTTTCTCTTTCCGGGGTAACCTTTAAACCGGTATCTTGATGGCTCAAACCATCCGGTTTGGCATGCCTTTGGCATACCGGGGGTCATCCCCCCAACATTAGTCCCCGAAGCTGGTATAGTCCGGTGGATCCTATCCAACGGACCATGCCAGGTTCCCATTACTGGTTTAACCTTTCCGGTAACCAGTTCAACCTTTTCGGCCTTTTTGCCGTACCTTGCCCTTTCTCAGCGAGCCATTCCGGCATCTTTGTCATTAAACTCTCCTCGGTGAGGTCGAGGATTTCTCGGGTACAGTGCCTGTCATTGACATGCGCACTGTTTCTGGCGCAGCAGTGTCAGGGGTCACTTCCCTTCGACTTCTGCGCTAGCATTTATGGCGCCGCACCGGATCCTTGCCGCCGTTTCGGATCCGTGTGGCCTCCCTGTGGCATTCTGTTTTCTGCGCGTGTATCCTCGCGCCATGTGGAAGCCCACGAACTGATCCGCCGCGGCCCAGCGGTTGCCAGCCCACTACTCCTCCTTCCTATAAAAAGGAGGAGCGGTTCTTTCTTCTCTTTTTCTCCGCATTCGCAACTTCTCTAGCGCACAGAGCCCCTTGCCCGTTGCGCTTTCGCCGCCGACGTTCGCCGCCAGAGCGTCTTCCTCCGGCGACCTTCCTCAGCCATTCCGTCAAGGTTCTCCCCGCAGAAACCCTCTGCAGCGCCTTCGCTGTTGCCGCATCGGGAGTTCCTCGGCGACCTCCATTCCTCTTCTCCGCCAGTCCTCGTCGGCGACTGTGAGTTCGCCGCGCCTCCGGCGACCGTCCTCCTCAACGTCTTTCGCCACCTCAGGTTAGCTCCAATGCTTCTTTGCTCTGCCATTTTTGCCTTCTTGTTCTTGGCCGGTTGGGGATTTATCTTCTCTTTTTCTCTTGGTTTTTCTCTTACTCGTAGATCTTCGCGCGAGGCTAGATCTTGGGAAACTTGTTTTTAGGTATAATCCGGTACCTTTTGACTTGCATGTATAGCGAGGAGTATCTCTCCGAACCAGCCGCCAGCAGCCACCACAGCGAGTCTTCCGACGGTCTTTCGGCTGAACTGGCCCGGATGGAAACCTCGTCATCCGCTCCAGCGGCCGGTTCCGGAAGAGGTCAGGAAGCCAGCAGCTCCGGCCAAGGTTCCGGAGTGGATCTATCCGGTATCACCCGCGGAGCCTGGAAAGGCTCTGACGTGGTGCAAGAAGATATCGACTGGCTGTACCGTTCCCGGAGGATACCGGCACAGGTATCTTGCCGGATTCCACGCGACGAGGTGGAACCCGTACCCGAACCTGGAGAGTTTGTGGTGTTTGTTTCTCACTTCGAGCGCTTCTTCGGCCTTCCGGCCTTCGACTTTTTGCGCGAGTTCCTCGACTTCTATCAACTCCAACCCCACCATCTTCCTGGCAACGCCATCTTCTACCTTTCTTGTTACGTTTCTTTCATGGAGGCCTACATTGGCCTCCTTCCCACAAAAGAAGCTTTTGCTCGCTTCTTTATCCTTCGGATCAACTCGGTCCAAGGCAAAGACATCCCCAAGCCTAAGTCTCCGGTGCAGTGCGGATCCTGCATCGTGGGTTCCCGCCAGGGGAGCCCCTTCTTCAAGTTCTCCGGCCTGGACTCCTGCCGGGCCTGGCAGGAGACTTTCTTTTACGTGAGGAACAAAGGTTCCTCAGATTTCATCAACCTGCCGGCCTTCAATCCGGCGACTCCAACAAGGACCAACTGGGGGTTCAATCCGGGAACCAACCATATTGAAACCAACTGGATTGTTCGCTTCCTGGAGAAGCTCAAGAAGGAAACGGACATTTGCTCCGATGATATCGTCCGCACATTCATCTCTCGCCGGGTGCTTCCCCTCCAGCGTCGGGCTCACAAGATGAGCCAGGTGTGCGGCCCTCGTGACCCCACGAAAATCACCGGCTTGCCGCTAAGCAAAGAGGACATAGTACGTCCTCAAGGCTAAGCAAATTTGCAATACCGACATGCCGATGGATTGGGAGTGGGGCTTTCTTCCTCTCTGCTCCATGAATCCCCCAACTGCCGAAGTAAGAACTTAAGGAATCCGGATTGTTTTTCCGGTAGCCTTTTGATGCATAGCTAATCCTCTTCTTTTTCGTTTTCAGGCCCGCGAGCGCTTTCCTCGCATTGACAAAGAGGCTCGAGGTCCTTGCAAAAAGCGGGACTTGGACGAAGTGGATCCGGATCCTTACGTGGTCTGGACCAAGAAACAAGATGGGCCGCACCCACACCTCGCGCCCCGGTAACTTCTCAACCAACGACTCCGGTTCCGATGATGAGGTCACTGTTCTCAAGGTATTTTGTTCTTTCGCTTCCTCATGTATCGTCTTTCTGTAGATGCTCCCTCAGCCAGCGCCAACCCACAGGTTGTGGAGCGCGCTGTTCCGCTACAGGCCGAGGTTGGCCATGAATTCTTGGAGAAGCTCTCCACCCGAGGCTAGAAGAACAAGGCGCAGGCACCCGAAGCTGGCCCGAGCGAAGCTCCTCCCGCCAAGCACTCCCGGCAGGAAATTGTTGGCGGGAAGAAGGTCTCCTCGAAGCACCGTTGGAAGAGAGAGATGCCGGTTGCTTCCGGGTAAGCTTCCGTTTCCCCTTTCCTTTTTGTTCCTTGAATCTCTTTTTCCGGTTGTTTTTTCTGAACCTCTCTTTTTTCTATATTTTTCAGTCCTGCGCTTAAGATCTCCAAGAGCGCCACCGGCATGAGGCCGGAGAACTCCAAGGAACCCGCGAGGGCCTCACCTCCTCCTCAGCCAAGCCCGGTACCATCTGGTACCGGCAACCCTTCTGCCTCCCCTCTGGGAGGCACCACAAGTGCGGGGCGGCGACCCCTACACCTTCAGATCACCGCGCGGAGGAGGACCTTGTCACCCCTCCAGAAACCCAAGACACCGGCGCCAGCAACATCGGCGCCGACACTGAAGATGCCGGGAGGGCGGAACCTCAAGTTCCTCCCGTCCCAAAGAAGAAGAAGAAAAAGACACCTGCTTCCCCCCCCTCAAAGACCGAGCCGGACTCTTCCACGCCGGCAAGCTCTGCTCCGGCACAGGACGCGCCTGAAGCCCCTGCGCCGCCCAAGACCACGCCAGCTCCTCCTCCGGCAAGCTCAGCCGAAGAGCCCGCCGCCGCCAAGCCTATACCGTCAGAGGGCACCAAGCTCCCCGTACAAGAACCTGCCGCAGCGGCCACCGCTGCCAGCGCTCCCTCTTCCGGCACGCGGTCCTTGGTACTGCACGCCGGCCGCGCCGCTATCGTGGCCGGAGAAACGGCTTCAGCTCAGCTGGGCTGGATCACCGAGCTCACTCGCGGATGAGTTGACCTGGGGCATCTTCTTGATTACGCTGAGAAGTGGAATCAAGAGGATTTGTCCCCGGCGATGCGCGGCCTGGGGAAGGACAAGCTGCCGCTGATCGATCCTGCTGGCCCCCGGAGCACCGGACAACACTTCGGGCGGCTGCGGCGCACGGTCAAGGAATTTGACAACGCGTGGCATGATGCGAACAACAATGTTGTGGTAAGTTGGACAATCCTTACAATTCCTTAAATCTATGTCGGTTCTTACCTTCTCAAGATTATATATATATATATATCCTGCCAGTCCCCGAGTTTCGGGTTGAGAGCGCAGCTCTTAGCGCGAAACTTTGTTACAAACACAAAAAACCGGCATAGCTAGTCCCCGAGTTTCGGGTTGAGAGCGCATTTCTTAGCGCGAAACTTTGTTAGAAACACAAAAAACCGGCATAGCCAGTCCTCGAGTTTCGGGTTGAGAGCGCAGTTCTTAGCGCGAAACTTTGTTAGAAACACAAAAAACCGGCATAGCCAGTCCCCGAGTTTCGGGTTGAGAGCGCAGCTCTTAGCGCGAAACTTTGTTAGAAACACAAAAAACCGGCATATCCAGTCCCCGAGTTTCGGGTTGAGAGTGCAGTTCTTAGCGCGATTTTTTTTCAACACCGGCATCTTAATCTTTTTTTACCGGAATCTTTTTTAACTTGAACAGGGCATGCTGGACGTCCGCAAGCAGCTCTTCGAGGAGTTGCTATGGGAGCACCGGGAGCTTTCCGAGGCTCACAACAAGTGCCAAGGTTAGTTCATGTGCCTCCGGCTTCTTTTTATCTGATGTTTTTCCCTTTTAGTACTGATAAACTCTTTGCACACCAGCTGTTCCGGAAGCCTCCATCGAGGCCCTCAAAGCTCAACTCGCCACTCTTCAAGGTACCATTTCTTTCCGGTTGAATTGCCTCTCTGCATCCTACCGGTTACGTTTCTGTTAACATTTCTTTTTCGGACTTCAGCTGAAAAGGAGCAGCTTGCCGCGGAGCACCACAAGGCGCTGGAGGCTCAGAAGGCCCTTGTTGGTGAGCTGAAGGAGCAGCTCAAGCAGGATAAGCTCCGGCATGCTCGTGAGCTAGAGGAGGCCAAGGCTGCGGCTGAGGCCAAGCTGGACGACTCTCTGAAGGAGTATACCAACAACACTGCGGTGCTGCGGGCTGAGATGGAGGAGGAGACTGTGGCGCGGAAAGCTTCGCAAGACCGGATCGCCCTCCTAGACACTGAGCAAAAGGAGTACGACCGGCTGGTTGTGCAGACCGACGCGCTTGCCCTCAGTAAGCCTTTCTCCTTTCCCCTCTTTCGCTTATAAGCTTATATTTTCCGGTAGCATGTCCTTATCTTTTCTTTCTTTTCTCTTGCAGGGCTCTTTCCGGACTCCCAGGCGTATGCTCACAACAAGGTGGCGGAACAAGAGATGACCAACCCGGATGCGCCCTAGGATCCTTATGACCACTTGGTCGCGCTCTCCGCCCGGATCCAGCACATGCGCGCCGTGGACCGGCACCTGGTCGATCTTCCGGATCGTGCCATGGCAATCTTTAAAGAGCTGTGGCCTGAGGAAGCCATGCCGGTTAACTTGACGTTCATCTCCGACCACCTCAGGGACGCATGCTGGAGAATCCGTGAGTGGAAGTGCTCCGCGGCTCGTGCCGGAGCAGATGCGGCGCTGCGCATCGCCTGCTCCTGGTATGATGACTTGGATCTGGACGCTTTCCATAGCCTCCGCGGTGATTCGCCCACCGACACGGATCCAGTCCACACCGCAAAGCGCCAAGATCGCGCCTACCGGATAGCAGAGTTCGCCCCTGTGCGCACCTTCATCCCTCCTCCTCCCAACGTCAAGGATGCACTCTCTGACGACGAGGAAGAAGTCGAGGACGATGAGGATGAAGAAGTTAGCGAAGGCGACGCTCCCCCGGAAGCTCCTAAGGCCGGCCTGCAGCCCCATGTTGCCTAGATATCTCCAGTTATGCACTTGCCGTACCCGATTGTCTTAAAAACAATGCTTGTTAAATTCTACCCCGGTATGCCGGGGTTTATGATGTAAGATAATACTTTGCCGTTCTTTTGGCTGTGCTACAACAGTTCATGCCGGTATGTTATACCGGTACTTATCAAGTTAAGTTTGTATGCTATTTTAGCATTTTACTCATTGTTTGCTTTTATCTTGCACTGCGAAGATTCCGGAATTGTTTCTGCATCCAATCCGATGCACACTTGGTTCTTTTGCTTTGGCTCTGCCTACCTCTTTTAGGTGTTTTGGCGTATGAGTCACAAAGTTCTTTTGCCAAGCAAGCACTTTCTTGAACTTAGAAATAACTCGAAACTTTTCACAAAAAACCGGTATAACCGGGGTTAATTAGATTTCCGGATTGTTCGTTCCCACTTCCTCTTTTCGTGGTTCGTGTGCTTAATTCCTACCGGTTTATCTTGCTTGCCATGAAGCCGGGTTGTGGACAGCAGCAGAGTCGAAGACTCCGGTAGGTTTAGCACGTTACTAAACCGGAAAGAAAAAATGTTCAACAAGCAACCGGTAAACTGAAAAAATAGACATATTGCATGCAATTTCAGTAGGGGTAGTCCCCGAGATTCATTTGAGGTCCCGACACCTTTTATTCATAGCATATAAGGTACAAAAAGGAACTCCTGACAGCACATCTTCAGGAATAGAAAGGACGCAGCAAAGCTATGTTCCATGGGTGCTTGGTCTCCTCTCCTGACCTGTCCGCCTTTCCCTTCTTTGATTCCTGTGCATCGATCAAGTAGTAGGCATCATTGTGCAGAGCCTTGCTCACAATGAAAGGCCCTTCCCACGGAGGTGAGAGTTTGTGACGCCCTTCAGTGCGCTGCACTAGGCGTAGCACCAGGTCTCCTTCCCGGAACACCCTTGGTTTAACCTTCCGGCTATGATAGCGTCTGAGGTTCTGCTGGTATATGGATGTTCTTGCCAAAGCCAGTTCTCTTGCTTCTTCTAGCAAGTCCACATCATTTTCTCGGGCCTCTTTTACCTCTTCTTCGGTATATTGTTGAACCCTTGGTGAATCATGTATGATGTCAGTTGGTATCAGGGCTTCCGCCCCATAAACCATGAAGAAGGGAGTGTATCCGGTAGACCGGTTCGGAGTCGTTCTTATGCTCCGCAGCACTGATGGTTGCTCATCGAGCCAACACCCCGGTGTCTTTTCGAGTGGTTCAATGAGCCTTGGTTTGATACCGGAAAGAACCAGCACCAACGCATTGGTTCTTTCCACTTGGCCATTGCCTTGCGGGTGTGCGACTGAGCACAAATCCAGCTGGATGTTGTTATCCTCACAAAATCTTTTGAACTCCCCTTGACCAAAGTTTGTCCCATTGTCAGTGATAATACTGTGCGGGTAGCCGTACTGCAAGATAACATCTTTCAAGAATTTTACCGCCGTATGCCCATCACATTTCGCGATAGGCTTCACCTCAAGCCATTTAGTGAACTTATCCATCATCACTAGGATGTGGGTCATGCTGCTTCTTGCGGTTTTGAATGGGCCAACCATGTCAAGACACCAAACAGCGAACGGCCAAGTTAATGGTATAGTTTTTAAACCGGATGCTAGGGTATGGTTTTGCTTGGCGTACCGCTGGCACCCGTTGCATCATCGCACCAAATCCTCAGCATTTTCCAGTGTCGTGGGCTAGTAGAACCCATGCCGGAACACTTTTTCCACCAGCGTTCTTGATGAAGCGTGATGCCCACACTCCCCTTGGTGAATTTCCACCAGCATTTCTTTTCCTTCTTCCGGTTCCACACATCTTTGGAGGACACCGGTAACACTTCTCTTGTACACCTCTCCATTGATGATGGTGTAAGCCTTGGATCTCCTTTGGATTCTTTTTGACTCATTTTCGTCAACCGGCAAGGTGCCGTTGATCAGGAATTCCTTAATAGGTTCAACCCAAGTTGGCGCTTCCCGGACCAGAAACACCGGTACGTCTATCTCCATATTGTCCACCAGCATAGCCTCTTCCGGCTTAGCTCATGCAGTCCCCGAACTTACCGGAGCAGTCCCCGGGTTTCCTTCGTCAATGTCCATTGGCACAATGTGTGACTCTGGTACGAAAATTAACTCCGATTCCGGACTCGGTTTCATCGATGGCATCCTTAGGTGAGCCAAAGCCACTCCGGGAGGAATTTCCTGCCGGGAGGAGCCTAGCTTGGAGAGCGTATCCGCGGCTTCATTTTCCGCCCGCGGCACATGGTGAAACTCACATCCTTCAAAGAAGCCGGCAATTTTTTGCACATGAAACCGGTACGAGGCCATGTTGGCATCTTTTGCCTCCCAATCTCCGGAACATTGCTGCACCACAAGATCTGAATCACCATAGCAAACGATCCGGTGTGCACCGATTTTTTTTGCAACCTTGAGCCCATGGATCAGAGCCTCGTATTTAGCGATGTTGTTTGATGCCCTGAAATGCACTTGGAGAACATACCGGAGATGATCTCCCTTTGGTGAAGTAAGAACTACACCGGCACCTAGACCCTCTTTGAGCTTGGACCCATCAAAGTGCATCTTCCAGTACTCTATCTTTTCTTCCGGCGGCTTGTACTGCATTTCCGCCCAATCAACCAGGAAATCAGCCAAAGCTTGTGATTTTATGGCATCTCTCCTTTCATACATCGGTACGTACGGTGATATCTGAATTGCCCACTTGGCAATCCTGCCACTGGCGTCTTTGTTGCACATGATATCTGAAATGGGTGCCTCACTTACCACCTTCATGGGGTGCTCCTCAAAGTAGTGCTTGAGCTTTGTGGCGGCCATAAACACGCCGTAGGTCATTTTCTGGAAGTGAGGGTAGTTTTGTTTTGAGAGGGAGAGCACCTCGCTCAAGTAGTATACCGGTCTTTGCACGGTCTTTCCTTCCTCTTCTCTTTCCACTACAACTACAACACTCACAACCCGGTTTGTTGCTGCTATGTACAACATCATGGGCTCCCTTTCTAGAGGCGAAGCCAATATCGACGCGGTTGCTAGCATCGTTTTTAGCTCTTTGAATGCTGCGTCTGCCTGAGGGGTCCAGACGAAGGTATCGAATTTTTTCATCAAAGCATAGAGGCAGACCCTTTTCTCCCAGCCTGCTTATGAACCGGCTTAGCGATGCCAAGCTTCCGGTGAATTTCTGCACGTCCTTGAGATCGTGCGGTATAGTCATTCTTTCAATGGCCCGGATTTTTACCGGATTCACCTCAATTCCCTGGCTTGACACAAGAAAACCAGGCAGTTTGCCCGCGGGGACACCGAAGGTACATTTTGCCGGATTGAGTTTCATCCGGAACCTTCTTAGGTTGTGAAATGTTTGCCGCAGATCGTCGATCAAGGTTTCTTTTACCTTAGTTTTTATCACGACATTGTCCACATAGACTTGCACGTTCTTTCCGATTTGATCAAACAAACACTTTTGCATACAGCGCTGGTACGTTGCACCAGCGTTGCGCAAACCGAAAGGCATAGTGACATAGCAATAAGCCCCGTGCGGGGTAATGAACGCAGTTTTTATTTGATCTTCCTTTTTCAGGGGAATCTGGTGGAAACCGGAATACGCATCCAGAAAAGACAATAACTCACAGCCAGCAGTGGAATCAATCACTTGATCGATCCGGGGTAAAGGGAAATGATCTTTTGGGCAAGCTTTGTTCAAGTTGGTGTAGTCGATGCACATGCGCCACACCTTCGGAACTTTGGGTTCCTCCTCTTTTTTCTTCTCGACCAGCACCGGATTGGCTAGCCACTCAGTACGTAGTACTTCCACAACGAAACCGGCAACCAACAACTTTGTCACTTCTTCTCCAATGATCTTTCTCCTGCTTCAGCGATCCGGCGTAAGAGTTGTCGCACCGGCTTTGCATCCTTCCGGACATTCAGAGAGTACTCAGCCAACTCCCTCGGAACACCTACCAAGTCATCAGTAGACCAGGCAAAGATATTCCGATTCTCACGGAGGAAGTTGACGAGCGCGCTTTCCTATGCCTCATTCAGACCGGCACCGATACGAACAGTACGCTTAGGGTAAGCCGGGTCCAGCACAATGTCTTTTGTTTCCTTGGTTGGCTTAAATGCCGGTGTGCCAAAGTTGCCACTCATTTCCGCTAAGCTCAATTGTGAGGACTGAGCCAGCGCAACTGCAGTTTGCATCCTCCTTTTTTCCTCTGCGATCACCAGCGACTCTGCCAGATTTGATCCGGTGGAAGCAGTTTTCAGCGAGACTTTGTAGTTTCCCACCACAGTTAAGGGTCCACGAGGTGTCGGCATCTTCATCTTGAGATAGGCTGTATGAGTGGAGGCCAGAAATGCCGCCAATGCCGGTCTCCCCAGCAGCGCATGGTAAGGACTGTCTAGGTCCACCACCTCGAACAGAACATTTTCCACCCGGCAATTATCACGTCCATCGAATGACACATCCACCCGGACTTTTCCCATGGGCGAGCAGGATAACCCCGGAACGATCCCGTGGAAAGTAGTGTGAGTTGGCTGTAGCATGTTCTCTGTTATCCCCAACGTATGCATGGTGTGACGGTACATGATATTTATGCTGCTGCCATTGTCTATCAGCACTTTGCTGAATTTGACTCGAGTCGTTGGCCCATGGATAATTGGGTCTACAACAAGAGCATAACCACCCGGATTAGGCATTATCTTGGGGTGATCTTTGAACGACCAGGAGATTTCCTGATCTGACCACAACATGTATTTTGGTACTGCCGGCATCACAACATTCACTTCCATGGAACGGCGACGCAGGCTTTGCCGGTCTGTTGGCTCAGTAACGAACACAACACAGCATACATCTGGATCCTGGTAAACTTTCCCGCCCAAAGGTGCTGGTGGAGGTGGCCGGCCATTGCCTTCTCCTACCTGATGAACTTGTTGGTATTGCTGCCGGTTCGGCTGAGGCTGTACCGGTAAAGCATTCACTCCGGTAAGCGGTGGTGGTGGTGGTAGTTGCTGATGCAACATATCCTGCGATGGCGGTAGTATCGTGGTACAACCTTGTGCTTGCGCATCTTTTACTGCACCTTTCAACATCAGGTACTTGGTCCAGGAACAATCTTTTGTCAGATGGTTTGCCGGCTTCGCCGGATTCGGAGTGTGCCACCGGCATGGTTGTTCCATTGCTGATTCCATGGTGTATCTTGCATGTTCTTGCCAATTATTTTTCTCGCCCCACGGCTTCTTTTCAACCCATTGTTTTTTAGGACCCGCCCATGGCTGCGACCCGGTTTTTTGCCTCTGGCTTCCGCTGGAGCCGGAATTATCCTGCACCGCGGCCACTTGTTGCCCATACCTTCTATCCAAGAAATATTCCCTTCTTTTGTTGTGCCGGTTATCCCGGTATTGCTCTTGGCGCTGCTGAGGCTGGTTTGTCTATTCCGGCTCAGCTTGTACTGTCGGTTGCATTGGGTCTCCCAACGCGTAGTTATCCGCTACACGTATCATTTCTGTCAAAGTTGTCGGCATGTTTCTTTGTAGCTTTTGCCACAGCGGTGAACCTCTTCTGCACCCATTGCAAAACCAAGCAATGACTTGCGCCTCGATTACTCCTTCACAAGAATTTCTTATGGAGTTCCACCGGGTCAGATAATCCCGGTCTGTTTCATGTTGACGCTGCACGCACAAGGCGAGCTGCTGCGGCCTGTTTGGTCTCCGGTAAGTGCTGCTGAAGTTGCTCGCAAAAGCTTCCTCAAAGTCCAGCCAGCCATTTATGCTTCCTGTCGGCAAGTTGTTTAGCCAGATGCGTGCCGGTCCTACCAAGAAAGATGGTACAATTCTCACGGCCCAACGCCGGTTTCCTCCACCGGTAACGGTTCCTCCGCCACCAGCGACATAAAATGCCGTCACGTAATCCGCAAGCCAGTCTTCCGGCTTAGTGGTGCCATCATACATTTTTGTGTCACGGGGAAACATGAAGTTGCGAACCGGTGGTTCCTCTTTCATGATCCGAGGGCCAAAACACTTGGGGCCAGGAGGACCTTCTGCCTCGATCATTTCAGATAAGTATACCCTATCCAGCATGTGCCTCGCATCCCGGTCTGGTAGGCATCTTGCCCCTAGCCATGCCCCCAAAGGGTTCCGGTAGGCTGCAATTCTTTCAGCTCCTGAGTCAGCTTCATCGTAACGTTCCGGTACCGCGGCCCTTGCCTGCCGGTACCTTGGTGGAGGCATTTCTTCCTCCAAGTACGCTGCTCTTGGTGCACGATAATTTTGCCCGCTTTCCTCTCTAGCGGCATAGTCGTTTCCGGCATAGCCCTTTCTGGCATAACCGCGAGCTGCCCCTTGGCTTTTTCTACCGGCCTCGTGTCGCCCGGCTTGTTGTTTTTCGGCAAGTACCGGATCATACACGGTCATTTGCTGCGCATTCACCTCTTTTTTCTTTTCTCCTGTCCGGATGGGGGGACGATGCCTGCCCATGGGACTTGCTTCCGGCATTCTTTGTAGAATGCACAAATTTTGAAGCCGCAGCCTTGTTTACCTTAGCAAGCTGCTCAGCATTTTGTGCCTCTATCATGTCAAGCAACTCCCTGACACGATCTTGTTGTTTAGCTAACGCTTCTCCGGTAAGCGATTCACATACTTCTACTGTAGCCCTAGAAGCTTTTATGGTTTTATCCGGCCTACTGTACTTAGGTTTCTCTACCATGCTCAAAGATACAGAAGTACTCTTTCCGGCAAGAATCTCCTTACGCAGATCATGATCTAGGTTGCGCGCTCCAAGCCGGTTTTCCGGTATCCTGGCAGCCTGTGCGCTAATAGAAGCAAAGCCATGGGCAGCGTTATACTCACGTAGGGTTAGGTTCAGCTCGCGCTGCGCCCGGATGATGTCCGCGCCTGCGGAGAGCAGCTTCTGTTGTTGTGCCTCCAGCTCCGCCTGAGCCGCTGCCGGATCGATGTTCTGCGCCAGGGGCGTCGCCAGCACGTTCATGGCCGCTTGGAGAGGAGTCTCCGGTGGCGCTATAGATGTACCTGCAACCACCTTGTCGCGCTCGGTCGGCGGTTTGGCCGTGCGCGTGGACTTGGTCGGTCCCGCGCCTTCTGCCGCAGCTCCTTTGCCGGCGTCGCCTACGCCAACCACCAGCACCTCGACGCTGCGAAGCGCAGACCTTGGCGGGTCCGGGGCCACCAGCACCCGCGAGAGGCACTGGCGTTTGGGGACGGTGCCGTAGTAGACGCGGAGGCTCCCAAACTTGATGAAGCGGCCGTTCTTGGGGAATTTACCTCTGTTGGTGAAGCAGCCATGTTGTCGTTGATGAAGTCCATGGAGAGGATGCGTTCGACGAGCGCGGTGACGACACGCTCACCGCCGATGGTGAGGAGGCCCGCCCGAATATGAACTCCAGCAAGCGCAGCTGCTGGCCCCACGGTGGGCGCCAACTGTCGTCGTGGTGAACAGACAGATGCCATGGGATGGCTTAAGTTGGGGCCGAATGTGCGCTAGAGGATCCGGGTGAGGGTTTTGGTAACGATGGGATAGATTCCGGATGGATCTCCTAAGAACTTGGCCTTGGCCAGAGGTAGAAGAAGAAGAACACAAGAGCTATTTTCCCCTTCAGATCTCGCTACTCATTGATCATAAGAGGTTACAGGTTTCTGGATACAACATTGCATGTACCCGCGTATGGGTGTACCCCCTCTCCTTATATAGGGGAGAGGGTGGCTTACAGGGGAAGAAACCCTAAGAAACCCTAATGGCATCTTTGACTAGACAAACTACTTTACAAAGCTTCTTTAGCTACCGGTGTCACCGGTATCTCTTTAATCAGGGAGGCTGACGTCCTCCGGTACCTTTTACGTCATCATCTGCTTTATCTCCAGAGCTTCGATTAAAGCTGAAGTGCTTCGCTCATCCTTGTCCTCTAGCTCTTGAGAGAATCTTTGACCAGTCTTGCTGACGTGTGATACGTCTCCAACGTACCTATAATTTCTGATGTTCCATGCTTGTTTTATGACAATACTTACATGTTTTGCTTGCACTTTATAATGTTTTTATGCATTTTCCTGAACTAACCTATTAACAAGATGTCGAAGTGCCAGTTCCTGTTTTCTGCTGTTTTTGGTTCCAGAAAGGCTGTTCGGGCAATATTCTCGGAATTCGACGGAACGAAGACCAAACATCATAATTCACCGAGACGGAGCAGGACACCGAAGGAGACCCGGAGAGGAGGCCCTGGGGCCCCACACCATAGGGCCGCGCGGGCAGGCCCCTGGCCGCGCCGGCCTATGGGGAGGGCGCCCGGTGCCCCTCTGCGCTGCCTCTTTGCCTATAAGACCCCTTTCGACCTAAAAACGCGATACCAATTGACGAAACTCCGAGAAAGACTCCGGGGCGCCACCACCATCGCGAAACTCCGTTTCGGGGACGAAGTCTGCGTTCGGCACCCTGCCGGGACGGGGAAGTGCCCCCGGAAGCCATCTCCATCAACGCCACTGCCTCCCCGTGAGTAGTTCCCCCATGGACTACGGGTTCTAGCTGTAGCTAGTTGGTATTCTCTCCCTCATGTACTTCAATACAATGATCTCATGAGCTGCCTTACATGATTGAGATTCATCTGATGTAATCGGTGTTGTGTTTGTCGGGATCCGATGGATTGTTACATTATGATTGTCTATCTACAAATTTTATGAAGTTATTGTTGCTGCAATCTTGTTATGCTTAATGCTTGTCAGTAGGGCCCGAGTGGCATGATCTTAGATTTAAGCTCTATACTTCTTGCTTAGATTGTATCTACAAGTTGTATGCACATGTCTATGTCCGGAACCAAAGGCCCCAAAGTGACAGAAATTGGGACAAGCTGGAGGGAAGGCTTAGATATGAGGATCACATGTTTTCACGGAGTGTTAATGCTTTGCTCAGGTGCTCTATTAAAAGGAGTGCCTTAATTTCCGATAGATTCCCTAGAGGCCCGGCTGCCACCGGCTGGTAGGACAAAAGATGTTGTACAAGTTTCTCATTGCGAGCACGTATGACTATATATGGAAAACATGCCTACATGATTAATAATCTTGATGTTCTGTCTTAATGCTATTTCAATCCTATCAATTGCCCAACTGTAATTTGTTCACCCAACACTTGTTATTGGAGAGTTACCACTAGTGTAGATAGTTGGGAACCCCGGTCCATCTCTCATCATCATATACTCGTTCTACATGTCATTGGAAGTAGTATCAACTATTTTCTGGTGCCATTGCTCTCATATTACTGCTACTACTGCTGTGTTACTGTTACTATTGCTCCCATATTACTGCTGCTTTCACATCACCCCTGTTACTAGTGCTTTTCCAGGTGCAGCTGAATTGATGACTCGGTTGTTAAGGCTTATAAGTATTCTTTACCTCCCCTTGTGTCGAATCAGTAAATTTGGGTTTTACTTCCCTCGAAGACTGTTGCGATCCCCTATACTTGTGGGTCATCAGCGTGCTACAGTGTAGCCTGTACCGGTAATCCGGTACCTTCTTAGCTCATACCGGTATACCCCTCCTGGGATACCGGTATAGATTTCCTTAGCCAAAAGCCAAGTTTCTCTTTCCGGAGTAACCTTTAAACCGGTATTTTGATGGCTCAAACCATCCGGTTTGGCATGCATTTGGCATACCGGGGGTCATCCCCCCAACATAAAGATGGGCATGTTATCCAATATCCTTTACGTTTTACCAACTAGCATAACCTTATTTGGAAATATTGAAGACCCCATATAGAAAAGTATGTCGGATGACCATGACAGTTTACAAAGAACATCGGCAGAAGAAAAACATTTGAGTAGTACAACTTGAGCCTACGCAGGGTTGCGAGCATCCGTACCTATACTCGGGGACTACTCCCATCAGGAGTGCTGAACGTGCACCCGATAAAAAAGGCGATTGCTATTACAAGGGAGTCAACATTCGACAGAAGACAGTTTTTTAGTCCCTGTCCGAAGCTTCTTCGGCCAGTCACTCGGGGGCTACTGATGTGAGCATCACCCTTCGGGTAAATAGTCTTGTGCTACCTCTTACGACCCAACTAGGGGCCCATGAAGGATATCCATCGACCAAGGTGGTCCGATACGTTAATTCCAAGAAAGGAGTCTTGGAAAGCAAGGCAAGAAGAAGAAGGAAACAAGGAAATATTAGACATAGGACTCTTTGTAACCTAGTCGTACTCAAACAGGCCTCTCGAGACCTGGCTCCCAATATAAGGGCCAAAGGGGGTCTCTCGAGGGACACATAATCATAGTAGCCATAACCGCCGTAAGTCTAGAGCTAGGTCATCGCAGAACTTAGCCTCTCGACGAGATCATAGCCGAAACCTTCGGCACCCCATTGTAACTCAATATTTTCAGTAATCAAGATTAGACAGGCATGACGTAAGGGTTTTACCTCATCGAGGGCCCCGAGCCTGGGTAACTCGCTCTCGCCGCTTGTTAGATAACCGATGTCTCGTATCAGCCTACAGGATTCCATCTACCCTAAGCCCCAAACGGAGGGAATTGCCGGGGAGTACCCTCAACAATTGGCAGTAGACAGCTTGTGCCATAGGAGTCGATTGGCGCACAGCACTGCTGCTGGCGCGTAGTTGACGTGGGAGTTAGAAATCTTTGTGGTGTAACTTTTTCTTCATTCCCCGGCAACGGCGCCAGAAAAAGATGCTTGATGGCGTGTAACTCACACGTTCGTTGGGAACCCCAAGAGGAAGGTATGATGCGCACAGCAGCAAGTTTTCCCTCAGAAAGAAACCAAGGTTTATCGAACCAGGAGGAGCCAAGAAGCACGTTGAAGGTTGATGGCGGCGGGATGTAGTGCGGCGCAACACCGGGGATTCCGGCGCCAACGTGGAACCTGCACAACACAACCAAAGTACTTTGCCCCAACGAAACGAGTGAGGTTGTGAATCTCACCGGCTTGCTTGTAACAAAGGATTAACCGTATTGTGTGGAAGATGATTGTTTGCGAGAGAAAACAAGTAAAGAACAAGTATTGCAGCAGATTTGTATTTCAGTATAAAAAGAATGGACCGGGGTCCACAGCTCACTAGAGGTGTCTCTCCCATAAGATAAAAGCATGTTGGGTGAACAAATTACAGTCGGGCAATTGACAAATAGAGAGGGCATAACAATGCACATACATGTCATGATAAGTACAGTGAGATTTAATTGGGCATTACGACAAAGTACATAGACCGCCATCCAACTGCATCTATGCCTAAAAAGCCAACCTTCAGCAGAAAACCAAAAACAGCAGAAAACCAAAAACAAAAACAGCAACTGGCACTTCGGCATCTTGTTAATAGGTTAGTTCCAGAAAATGCACGAATATGACATAAAGTGTGCATATAACATGTAGGAATCATCAATAATATGGCATGGAACATAAGAAATTATCGATACGTCGGAGACGTATCGGCATCCCTAAGCTTAGTTCTCGCTCGTCCCGAGCGAGGTAAAACGATAACAAAGATAATTTCTGAAGTGACATGCCATCATAACCTTGATCATACTATTTGTAAACATATGTAATGAATGCAGCGATCAAAACAATGGTAATGACATGAGTAAACAAGTGAATCATAAAGCAAAGACTTTTCATGAATAGTACTTCAAGACAAGCATCAATAAGTCTTGCATAAGAGTTAACTCATAAAGCAATAAATCAAAGTAAAGGCATTGAAGCAACACAAAAGGAAGATTAAGTTTCAGCGGTTGCTTTCAACTTGTAACATGTATATCTCATGGATAATTGTCAACATAGAGTAATATAACAAGTGCAATATGCAAGTATGTAGGAATCAATGCACGGTTCACACAAGTGTTTGCTTCTTGAGGTGGAGAGAGATAGGTGAACTGACTCAACATAAAAGTAAAAAGAATGGTCCTTCAAAGAGGAAAGCATCGATTGCTATATTTGTGCTAGAGCTTTTATTTTGAAAACATGAAACAATTTTGTCAACGGTAGTAATAAAGCATATAAGTTATGAAAATTATATCTTACAAGTTGCAAGCCTCATGCATAGTATACTAATAGTGCCCGCACCTTGTCCTAATTAGCTTGGACTACCGGATCTTTGCAATGCACATGTTTTAACCAAGTGTCACAATGGGGTACCTCCATGCCGCCTGTACAAAGGTCTAAGGAGAAAGCTCGCATTTTGGATTTCTCGCTTTTGATTATTATCAACTTAGACATCCATACCGGGACAACATGGACAACAGATAATGGACTCCTCTTTAATGCATAAGCATGTGACAACAATTATTATTCTCATATGAGATTGAGGATATATGTCCAAAACTGAAACTTCCACCATGATTCATGGCTTTAGTTAGCGGCCCAATGTTCTTCTCTAACAATATGCATGCTCCAACCATTACGGTGGTAGATCTCTCTTACTTCGGACAAGACGGACATGCATAGCAACTCACATGATATTCAACAAAGAATAGTTGATGGCGTCCCCGAAGCATGGTTATCGCACAACGAGCAACTTAATAAGAGATAAAGTGCATAAGTACATATTCAATACCACAATAGTTTTTAAGCTATTTGTCCCATGAGCTATATATTGCAAAGGTGAATGATGGAATTTTAAAGGTAGCACTCAAGCAATTTACTTTGGAATGGCGGGTAAATACCATGTAGTAGGTAGGTATGGTGGACACAAATGGCATAGTGGTTGGCTCAAGGATTTTGGATGCATGAGAAGTATTTCCTCTCGATACAAGGTTTTAGGCTAGCAAGGTTATTTGAAACAAACACAAGGATGAACGGTGCAGACAAAACTCACATAAAAGACATATTGTAAACATTATAAGACTCCACACCGTCTTCCTTGTTGTTCAAAACTCAATACTAGATATCATCTAGACTCTAGAGAAACCAAATATGCAAACCAAATTAGCAAGCTCTAAGTGTTTCTTCATTAATGGGTGCAAAGTGTATGATGCAAGAGCTTAAACATGTATCATTTTCCAATTCCAACCATATAACAATTTAACGAAGAAGAAACTTCGCCATGAATACTATGAGTAGAGCCTAAGGACATACTTGTCCATATGCTACAGCGGAGCGTGTCTCTCTCCCACAAAGTGAATGCTAGGATCCATTTTATTCAAACAAAACAAAAAACAAAAACAAACCGACGCTCCAAGCAAAGTGCATAAGATGTGACGGAATAAAAATATAGTTTCGGGGAGGAACCTGATAATGTTGTCGATGAAGAAGGGGATGCCTTGGGCATCCCCAAGCTTAGACGCTTGAGTCTTCTTAGAATATGCAGGGGTGAACCACCGGGGCATCCCCAAGCTTAGAGCTTTCACTCTCCTTGATCATATTGCATCATACTCCTCTCTTGATCCTTGAAAACTTCCTCCACACCAAACTCGAAACAACTCATTAGAGGGTTAGTGCATAATAAAAATTCACATGTTCAGAGGTGACACAATTATTCTTAACACTTCTGGACATTGCATAAAGCTACTGGACATTAATGGATCAAAGAAATTCATCCAACATAGCAAAAGAGGCAATGCGAAACAAAAGGCAGAATCTGTCAAAACAGAACAGTCCGTAAAGATGGATTTTATTAGGCCACCAGACTTTCTCAAATGAAAATGCCCAAATTGAATGAAAGTTGCGTACATATCCGAGGATCATGCACGTAAATTGGCTTAATTTTATGAGCTACCTACAGAGAGGTAGACCCAGATTCGTGACAGCAAAGAAATGCTGGAACTCGCGCAGTAATCCAAATCTAGTACTTACTTTACTATCAAAGACTTTACTTGGCACAACAAAACATAAAACTAAGATAAGGAGAGGTTGCTACAGTAGTAAACAACTTCCAAGACACAAATATAAAACAAAAATACTGTAGTAAAAACATGGGTTGTCTCCCATAAGCGCTTTTCTTTAACGCCTTTCAGCTAGGCGCAGGAAGTGTATCTCAAGTAACATCAAGAGACGAAGCATCAACATCATAATTTGCTCTAATAATAGAATCATAAGGTAACTTCATTCTATTTCTAGGGAAGTGTTCCATACCTTTCTTGAGAGGAAATTGATATTTAATATTACCTTCCTTCATATCAATAGTAGCACCAACGGTTCGAAGAAAAGGTCTTCCCAATATAATGGGGCAAGATGCATTGCATTCAATATCCAAGACAACAAAATCAACGGGGACAAGGTTATTGTTAACCATAATATGAACATTATCAACACTCCCCAAAGGTTTCTTTTTAGCATTATCAGCGAGATTAACATCCAGATAACAGTTTTTCAATGGTGGCAAGTCAAGCATATCATAGACTTTCTTAGGCATAACAGAAATACTTGCACCAAGATCACATAAAGCATTACAATCAAAATCTTTGACCCTCATTTTAATGATGGGCTCCCAACCATCCTCTAGCTTTCTAGGAATAGAAGTTTCAAGTTTTAGTTTCTCTTCTCTAGCTTTTATGAGAGCATTTGTAATATGTTTTGTGAAAGCCAAGTTTACAGCGCTAGCATTGGGACTTTTAGCAAGTTTTTGTAAGAACTTTATAACTTCAGAGATGTGGAAATCATCAAAATCTAAATCATTACAATTTAAAGCAATGGGATTATCATCCCCAAGGTTGGAAAAAATTTCAGCAGTTTTATCACGAGCGGTTTCGAGCAGTTTTAGCAGTTTCAGGTAATTTTGCGCACTTTGCACTAGGAGTAGAAACATTGCCAACACCAATTATTTTACCATTAATAGTAGAAGGTGCAGCAACATGTGAATCATTAGCATTGCTAGTGGTGGTAATAGTCCAAACTTTAGCTACATTTTTCTCTTTAGCTAGTTTTTCATTTTCTTCTCTATCCCACCTAGCACGCAGTTCAGCCATTAATCTTATATTCTCATTAATTCTAACTTGATGGCATTTGCTGTAGTAACAATTTTATTTTCAATATCCCTATTAGTCATAACTTTAGATTTCAAAATATCAACATCAGAGGCAAGACTATCAACCTTAGAAGCAAGAATATCAATTTTATTGAGCTTTTCCTCAACAGATTTGTTAAAGGCAATTTGTGTACTAATAAATTCTTTAAGCATAGCTTCAAGTCCAGGGGGTGTATTCCTATTATTGTTGTAAGAATTCCCATAATAATTAGCATAACCGTTACCATTATTATAAGGATATGGCCTATAGTTATTACTAGAATTGTTCCGATAAGCATTGTTGTTGAAATTATTATTTTTAATGAAATTTACATCAACATGTTCTTCTTGAGCAACCAATGAAGCTAATGGAACATTATTAGGATCAACATTAGTCCTATCATTCACAAGCATAGACATAATAGCATCAATCTTATCATTCACGGAAGAGGATTCTTCAACAGAATTTACCTTCTTACCTTGTGGAGCTCTTTCCGTGTGCCATTCAGAGTAATTAATCATCATATTATCAAGAAGCTTTGTTGCTTCACCAAGAGTGATGGACATAAAGGTACCTCCAGCAGCTGAATCCAATAAATTCGCGAAGAAAAATTTAGTCCTGCATAGAAGGTTTGGATGATCATCCAAGTAGTCAGTCCATGGGTTGGGCAATTTTTAACCAGAGATTTCATTCTTTCCCAAGTTTGAGCAACATGTTCATTATACAATTGTTTAAAATTCATTATGCTACTCCTCAAAGATATAATATCTACCAATAAAAGCATCCTTGCATTTAGTCCAGGAATCAATACTATTCTTAGGCAGAGATAGCAACCAATCTTTAGCTCTTCCTCTTAATGAGAAAGGAAACAATTTTAATTTTATAATATCACCATCTACATCTTTATACTTTTGCATTTCACACAATTCAACAAAATTATTGAGATGGGCAGCAGCATCATCGGAACTAACACCGAGAAAATTGCTCACTCATAACAAGATTAAGTAAAGCGAGGTTTAATTTCAAAGAATTCTGTCGTAGTAGCAGGTGGAGCAATAGGTGTGCATAGGAAATCATTATTGTTTGTGGTTGTGAAGTCACACAACTTAGTATTTTCAGGGGTGGCCATTTTAGCAGTAGTAAATAAAGCAAACTATATAAAGTAAATGCAAGTAACTAATTTTTTGTGTTTTTAATATGGAGTGCAAGACAGTAAATAAAGTAAAGCTAGCAACTAATTTTTTTTGTGTTTTGATATAATGCAGCAAACAAAGTAGTAAATAAAATAAAGCAAGACAAAAACAAAGTAAAGAGATTGAGAAGTGGAGACTCCCCTTGCAGCGTGTCTTGATCTCCCCGGCAACGGCGCCAGAAAAAGATGCTGGCGCATAGTTGACGTGGGAGTTAGAAATCTTTGTGGTGTAACTTTTTCTTCGTTCCCCGGCAACGGCGCCAGAAAAAGATGCTTGATGGCGTGTAACTCACACGTTCGTTGGGAACCCCAAGAGGAAGGTATGATGCGCACAGCAGCAAGTTTTCCCTCAGAAAGAAACCAAGGTTTATCGAACCAGGGAGGAGCCAAGAAGCACGTTGAAGGTTGATGGCGGCGGGATGTAGTGCGGCGCAACACCAGGGATTCCGGCGCCAACGTGGAACCTGCACAACACAACCAAAGTACTTTGCCCCAACGAAACAGGTGAGGTTGTCAATCTCATCGGCTTGCTGTAACAAAGGATTAACCGTATTGTGTGGAAGATGATTGTTTGCAGAGAAAACAGTAAAGAACAAGTATTGCAGCAGATTTGTATTTCAGTATAAAAAGAATGGACCGGGGTCCACAGTTCACTAGAGGTGTCTCTCCCATAAGATAAAAGCATGTTGGGTGAACAAATTACAGTCGGGCAATTGACAAATAGAGAGGGCATAACAATGCACATACATGTCATGATAAGTACAATGAGATTTAATTGGGCATTACGACAAAGTACATAGACCGCCATCCAACTGCATCTATGCCTAAAAAGTCCACCTTCGAGGTTATCGTCCGAACCCCTTCCGAGTATTAAGTTGCAAAGCAACAGACAATTGCATTAAGTATGGTGCGTAATGTAATCAATAACTACATCCTCGAACATAGCATCAATGTTTTATCCCTAGTGGCAACAGACACAACACAACCTTAGGGGTTTCTGTCACTCCCCCAGATATCAATGCAGGCATGAACCCACTATCGAGCATAAATACTCCCTCTTGGAGTTACTAGCTTCAACTTGGCCAGAGCCTCTACTAATAACGGAGAGCATGCAAGATCATAAACAACACATAGGTAATAACTTGATAATTAACATAACATGGTATTCTCTATCCATCGGATCCCGACAAACACAACATATAGCATTACGGATAGATGATCTTGATCATGTTAGGAAGCTCACAAGATCCAACAATGAAGCACAATGAGGAGAAGACAACCATCTAGCTACCGCTATGGACCCATAGTCCAGGGGTGAACTACTCACTCATCACTCCGGAGGCGACCATGGCGGTGTAGAGTCCTCCGGGAGATGAATCCCCTCTCCGGCAGGGTGCCGGAGGAGATCTCCGTAATCCCCCGAGATGGGATTGGCGGCGGCGGCGTCTCTGGAAGGTTTTCCGTATCATGGTTTTTCGCATCAGGGGTTTCGGGACGGAGGCTTTAAGTAGGCGGAAGGGCAGAGTCGGGGGGGCTGACGAGGGCCCCACGCCACAGGGCGGCGCGGGCCCCTCCTTGGCCGCGCCGCCTTGTGGTGGTGGCCCCCCGTGGCCCCACCTCGTATGCTCTTCGGTCTTCTGGAAGGTTCGTGGCAAAATAGGGCCCTGGGACTTGATTTCGTCCAATTCCGAGAATATTTCGTTACTAGGATTTCTGAAACCAAAAACAGCGGAAAACAGCAACTGGCACTTCGGCATCTTGTTAATAGGTTAGTTCCAGAAAATGCACGAATATGACATAAAGTGTGCATATAACATGTAGGAATCATCAATAATATGGCATGGAACATAAGAAATTATCGATACGTCGGAGACGTATCAACTGCCGATTGCTCGAAAGGCTCAAGGTTGACTAGACATTCAATGGCATCTACTGGCAACGACTCGGACAGTTTTTCCAACTCAGAACCTAGTCCATGCCCCATTAAAAGCTGGAAAGTAAGGACCGACCCGTAAACATGGGAGCGCCGCTTCAATACCTCTATAACCTCGGAAGAATCAATGAAGAAGGCATCCGCCATTTCTCCAAGGATCTTGTTTTCGTTCAACTTTGGGAACATCATCGAAAAAAGCTTCGATAAAGCCCTCTTAGTTTTCTGCAAAAGACCCTGAACCTGGTTGCTGGAATCGGTAGCAAACGAGAGAACATCCGACATGGAATCTTCTCGAAGCTTGCTCGTACGGTCGATAGGCATATCGTCAGTACCTAGAAGGATTATTACGAATAAGCAACCGAGAAGATGCTATTGATAAATATCATGCGAAGTGCAAAGAGAAACTTACTTAGCAAGTTCATGATAGACTCTCGAAGAGCACCTTCCTTTTCGTCGATTATGATGGAGGCCTCGCATCTAGCTTCCTGCTCATCCTTCATTTCTTCTTCAACTTCTTCAGCTCATCTTTCAAGAGTATGTTCTTGTTCTGAACATCGGCTTTACGCTAATTGGCTTCCAGCACCTGATCAGTCGAAGTCTTGACGGCTTTACGAAGTTGAATGTTTTCAGATTCCAGGCGAGTGAATTGATCAGCAAAATCTGCCAGAGCGTCAACTGTGGCAAAAATTGGCTGCAAGCAAGAAGATAAAAAGTTATGTCAAGAAGCATGATAGATGAATCTCAATTTATGCTTGATCCGAGAATCAATTATTGGTTCGGAAGCAAAAAGATATCGTACCCGATATTTCACTTACATGATCACGAGAAATTGGAGGGGCGGAGGCGCCAACAATAGGGTTAGCCTTCGACGGAGGAACCTTGGCCACACTTGTTCTGGGCGGAGGAGTAGGCTCAGTAGTCGAAGGATTTTATTCTTTTGCTGATTCAGTCATTTCAGAAAGTATTTTTACCATCTTCGCGAGAGGGACGTCATCATCGTCATAATCGGCGGAGCTGCTCGAAATAAATACACACTTCAGAAAAAATTGAAGAGGGTTAGATGCAAAGGAGGAAAAACTTACAGCTCCAAGTCATCCTCATCGGCAAAGAGGCCTGTGGAGCCCTTTACAGCTGGAGGAGGTGACATTCTTTTAGAAGAAGCAGGTGAAGCAGTTGCGGCAGCATCATCTTCTCGTCCGCTAGGACTCGATTCAGCAGTCGCCATCAAGTCTTCGTTAATCTTTGGTTTGGGCCCATTGAAGGATATCCATTGACCAAGGCTTTTTATTAAGTCTTGTGCCAACAGGGTTCCCACAGACGGCGCCACTTGTGAATCGAGTCATTAAAGATGACAGAGTTTCGGGAGCCGGATCAAGAGGGAACAGGTCTTCCACACCATGTTCAAGTGAGCATGGTACTTGTCGAAGTAATAATGTACCTTCTATACTCGATACTCGAACTTCGCCACAATTACGACATTCGATCTATTCAACCATAATGAACACTTCGGGTGCGACATATCGATCATGGCTCCAATCTTCTCGTGGACTATCGTGTTTTCCTCTGATTCATTGAAAGCAACGACTATCGAAGATGGAGGAAAATTAAGTCATGAGAATGGTTTTATTAAAGGGATTTCTATTTCTGTGCCCTCGGGTCCTTAGTTGTGCTCAGTTTCCCCAGCTCCTTAGTTTTTTCCTTAGTTTTCCCCAAGTCCTTGTTTGAAACGCGCAGAAGCAGCTCAGACGGCAGGATTCCTGTTTAGTTGACCGTTCCGTGCTGACGTGTGGGCCCGCATCGCGTGGGGCTGGTAGAAAGGGACCGCGTGGGATAGGATGAGATAGCGTTTGGTTGCACGTGAGCAGGAGCTGGGTTTTGTCTCTCTCGGCCCAAATTGGCATTTTCCCTTTTAAGAGTACCTTTTCCGCTTCCTTCTCTCTACCTTTTTTCACCTAATTAGTATCAAATCTAGAGAAGCTTGCATTTCTGTCTTTCTTCAATTATTATTTGTGCCTTTTGGCCCTCGTTGTTTGCTCAATATGGCAGCAAATCTAGTAGGGAGCCCAATCTAGTACTCCATCTGGTCCATATGTATGTAGTTAAATCTAGAAGAAAATCTACAGGGAATGTACGATAAATTCACACGGTCATATAGTAGAATAGGGATAGATAATAGGGATCCCTCCCTAGATAATAAGCTGCATACAGCAACCAAACATAGTAAAAGGTTCGAGGTTCTTAACAGCACCATCATACTAACAACATAACAACAAGGGATCCCTAGCTAACAAGAAAATAGGAGGCAGCAACAGCACACGTCCAGGAATCCGCCTACCCCATCTGCCTCTGCCTCCACTTGTTGCTCCCCTTGGGAGACTTGGGCTTGAGCGGAGGCATGCGCCCGACGGAGATCTCCACCCGCTGGAAGCTGCGGAGGTGCATGCCAAGCGCCATGTGCTTGGCGCGGAAGGAGTGGGGGTTCACCGACGCGCCGACCTTGGGGAAGGTCTTGCCGATGTTCTCGGCATGCGTGAGGAGGCAGTTGAAGTCAGTGCCACCGAGCCTCCTAGTGCAGAAGGGGCACCTGTAGACACCCTTGGCGAAGTAGGAGACGTATCGGCCGACCTACGGCCTCCGCGGCACACTGGCGAGTCTTGATGTCATGGTGCTCCTCATCGCTGCCGACGTCGACTGCCGGACCAGCTGATCCATATCAAACGGGAACTATTAGTGAATGAGTTGCAACGATGACTAACGTGCATGATAACAAAGTTAGGAAAAACAGAGGCAACCTCAGTTAGAGTGGACACGATTATATGTCTACAGGGATGTAGTCAGCGAACCAAAGCTCATGCACAACAGATTTGTACACAGCAATGGTTCGCTGAACCCTCCCTGTAAAAATTTGTGCCCACCGATTCATCATAGGCAAAGAAATAGATTCCAGATCTGAACTTGAACACATTCCAGATTATTTACAAAATTAAACGGTTGATATCTTTTGATTCATGCATAAAATAACTGATTGAGATCCTATGATTACTTGCATAAATTAACTGATTGAGATCCCATTATTACTTGCATAAATTAACCGAACGGCCGAACCCCAAATCTTAAACGAAATCAAGAAGGGATCAAAGCAAAATGGAATAAAATCGACACAAATAATAGCCCAATACTCATCCATCTACACCAGCAAAAATAGGGTTCAAAAAGGAATGGGGAACAAAAAAGGAAGCAAACCGTAGTTACCTCGCTCCATGCGTCCTCCATGGAGGTGTCGTAGGGGTTCGGGGGTGGGACGTACGACACATACTCGTAGGGGTCATATCCCGGCGGGATCTGACCGCGACCGGCGGCAGCAGCCTCCGATGCACCGGCGGAGGAGGCGGCGACGTCCGTTGAGGGGATGGCGGCGACTTCCGTTGAGGGGACGGCGTCGAAGAGGGAGGCACCACGCTTGGAGCCGACGGCGCCGTGGACGATGGGATTGGCATTCTCCTTGTCCATCTCGCCGGCAGAGGAGAGGGAGAGGGAGAGGGTTTTTTTATTTGGAGAAGATGATGGGACGTGAGAGAGGTGGCGTTGCGTGGGCGAGTGAGAGTGACAGAGATAGTGGGAGGAGGCGTCTATAAAGGCGAGGGGTGGTTAATGCGACCCGCGTCCTACGCGTCCACCGCTGCACGTCTGCACGTCTTGGACTTCTGCAATGCGACACGCGTCCACGATTGCACGTCTTCGACTTCTGCACCTCGACCCGCGTCTACGCGTCAACAATTGCACGTCTTCCATTTCTGCACCGCAACACGCGTCCTCGAGTCTAACCCTGGAAATTAAGATATACTCAGGTATAACCTCGAGTATTATACTAGCATTTTTTGTGTGCTCAGTTTTCCCCTTGAGTGCTAATATTGGCTAGTGCAATATGCTCAGTTTTACCCTCAAGTGGCTGGTCAACAGACAGTCAACAAATGGGATTAACTAGTTAAGTGAGTCATTTAATGTGCAAAAAATTCCGAAAATAGTGGCACATACTCATGGAGTCTTTACCACAAATTGTCAGTTCTCAAAACATAGATAAGTCATAGATAAATCAAGTTTTACCACAAATTGCCACTTCTCAAAGGCCTTCTCAAATCATCTAGTAGCTATGAAGGTGCATGGTTTTCCACAATAAGCCATTCCCAAAACAGCTTTCCCCAAAACATACTTTGTCTAAATGAGGCCACAATTCTCACACTCATGTATATTTGTATTGCAAATAGTTTTAGATAGGCCAAGATGGGTTTCATTGTACAAAACACGCATTTTCCATTTTTTAAATCTCATATTTGAATCCCTTAGTCCGTTTATTACACGGTGCCCTTGGTTTCTTCATACTACTCAGTTTTGCCCTCTCCCTCCACAAATTCTCGCACACGTGCAACATTGCCCTGATTGGTCTAGCCCATGTCACGCGGATCGTGCCCGCCGACCGTTGATCGTATGATCTAACGGGCAGGATAATCCCTCTCTCTCTATCGGCGGTTACCTTCCACTCTCTAAGTATGCTAAAGGGCGGTTTTCTGTATTCATTTTCACGCGCTAAAAATTATAAACTCTTTTAGGCATTAATTTTCACGCAAAAAATGATAAACCATCACCGATTTGTTGTAGCCATTAATTTTCATGCAAAAAATGATAAACCATCACCGATTTTTTGTAGCCATTAATTTTCACGAAAAAAATGATAAACCATCACCGATTTGTTGTATCCATTTCTTTTCACGCAAAAAATGATAAACCATCACCGATTTCTTGTAGCCATTGCTATTCACGGTAAAAATGATAAACGAACCAATCTATCTATCTCTGTATTTGAAGTTTGGAATGGTTCACCATCTACTTATGTTAACCTGAAAACAAGTGGGTATTATAAAGGGAAATAAAAGTTCAAAAAAATGTAAAAATGAAACAATCTACCTATCTTTGTATAGAAGATCGTCTGTCTGATTTTTGAGGTCATTTAGAGAAGGTAGAAAAAAATCCCTTTTGAGAAGGTCGAAAAAACCTAACTCGTTACAAAACCTGGTTTCAGTGAGACCTAACCAAATTTGGCATAAATTATGCCATATCTATAACAACAAGGAATATCTAAAAGGGAAAGTTTCACAAAATTTGAAAGTTAGGGCGAAAATGATGCCATACATGATGTTGTTTTTCGAGGTTTTGACCTGAAAATCAATTGGGTATTATAAAGGGAAATAAAAAGTTTGAAAAATGTAAAAACGAAACTATCTATCTATGTATAGAAGATCAGCTGTATGAAATTTGAGGTCATTTAGAGAAGGTAGAATAAATCACCTTGTTAGAAAAGCTGGTTTCAGTGAGACGAAACGACATGCGTTTAAGCAAAGTGATTTTTTCGAACATCTCCAAATGACCCCAAATTTTCCATTCATGATGCCATACGTGTAACAACAAGGAACCTTATCTAAAAAGTGTCAAAAAAGTTTGCCCAACCGTATAGCTCTATCAAAAAGAACCTCACCATGGCGCTAGTATAATTTTGGGCTTAGTTACAAACTTTCGTTACCTAACCTTCAACACAAAACTTGTTTCAAATCACTTTTGGCGTACAAGAAACAAATCCCACCTTGATTCGAGCACCACATCCTCCAAACGACGCCGATGCCGATATCGGCATGGTCAGAACGGCTATGCTCGCTGCCACTGCTAGGTCACCGTCGGGATGCACCCTCAATCCCGTCCCCTCATTCGATCACTGACACACCAGAGATACCGCCGAGGCCAATGCCGAACATACATGCTGATGCCAATGCCGAACATGCATGCACGCCGCTGTGGGCACGGCCACGCCGCCCCGCTATGTTGGACGCCACAGACCACCGCGAGGTCTTTCCCTTCGCCACCACACTCTTCTAGCACCCATCTATACACGCTAGAAAGGAGAGACACTAGTTTTCTCTACATTGCTCGCGTTCGTGTCGGACACGGTCAGTCAAAGTTTTGAGGTAGTCGTCGATGTCGTCGACCATTTCTTCTCTTCTTTGCATGGTTAAACGCGTCTAGTTCATATCTATCTAATGCGTCTGGTCTCGCCTCATGCAGTTCTTTGTGGACGTCAATCTCATCTCGGCACCCCGCAAGCCACCTCCTCCGTGCCATCGCTGTAGAGCTCTGTTTAAAAATCTATTCCTACCCGTGTATTGCCCCTTGTCTCAGCGCCATGGCCCACTTGTCATTCGATATACCGAAGCCCCACTCGTGTGCGTTTTGGTCAGGGATACAACGATGCTTACGGTCAAACAAAGATGGATGGTCTGACGTGCCTTTGCGGGCTCTACGTGGCCCCACTAGTCAGAAGATAACGGTCAACCGTCGGGCAACCGGCCGTTACAGCACCTGTGATGGTTTCAGACAAGGTCTTGGGGAAAACTAAGGAAAAACTAAGGAGCTGGGGAAAACTGAGCACAACTAAGGAACCGAGGGCACGAAAATAGAAATCCCTTTATTAAAAAGTATGAGAGACAAAAAACATTGATTGCTTACAACTTAAGCTTTCAGTAGCTACGCGCGGACAATCCAGAGCATGTTGGTCGCCTGTTGTGGTGAGCTCGCTCTTCTTCTTCACCAATGCTGCCATGGCGTGGAGTCCAACCATGTCTTTATCCAATTGGGATATTCGATTGTGCAGTCGATGCATAAGTTCAGGTTCATGAATAGTTGAAGAATTCAAAGAACTTTCAGCACGAGAAGAAGTCGAAGGCGTCTGCAGCAAGTTGTTTAGTATGTATCCTCAGAAAATCAACAAGGGGAAATTATCAAATTCAAGCCACTCCCATCGGGAGCGATCAGAGCAAGATTTTCATCCAAAGAAGGGCAGTGATAAAAGTTGAGTGCTGGCAACAAAGCCAGCAAAATTCATTACAGAGCAAGAGGATGAGATAAATGTGTTCAAGTTACAACTAAAAGAGTTAATGGACTCAAAGCGCCTGACTTTGCGTAGATGAGCTTGGAGAAGTTTCGGATGCAGATTTCTTCTTAAATTCGTCGACTAACTTGAGGATTTGGCTTGCGCATATACGTGATGATTCATTGAAGGGGCCAAGATTGACAGGAGAACCATCCGCGTCTTCTGGTAACGCTTTGGATAATTGCTCCAAATCGGATTTAAAGCCATGACCCCTCAGAAGTCAAAAAGCAAGAACCGCTCCATAAAGGCGAGAGCGATGCTTCAATTCCTCGATGGTGCCACTGGAGTTGATGAAGAAGGTGTTTGCAAGCTCTCCAAGATTCTTGTTCTGGTCCAGCTTGGGGAACATTAACAAGAACAACTTTGACAAAGCTCCCTTGGCTTTCTTCAGAATCTCCTGAATCTGCTCGTTGGATTCCACGACAAAAGAAAGAGCATCCGACATAGAATCCACTCTGAGCATGTTGGTACGCTATCACAAGGGAAGAAGAAATAAACGCGGCGAAGGATTTTCACCTAGCAAGCTCTCGATGGATTTGCGAAGAGCGCCCTCCTTCTTGTATGCTTAGTTCTGGACTTTAAGCTTTGATTGCTCCTCTTCCTTCATCTTCTTCTTTAGCTGCTTTAGCTCTTCCTTTAGGATTGCATTCTCTTTCTGAGCTTCGGCTGCTAGCATGTTAGCTTCATGTAATCGATCAGTCAAAGACTTGGCAGCTTTGAGGAGTTGAGAATTTTCTGCCTCCATACGAACAAACTGATCAATAAAATCTACCACGATATCGACTGCGACATGAATTGGCTGCAACAAAGGAATCAAAGGAGTATATTAGAATATGGTACAAGAGTATCATAACCTATACTCAGCTTTGACCAGCCAACTATCGGCTCGGGGGATGCTGGGTGCGGATTATTAAAAGGAAAAACACTTACATGATCGTTCGACGGTGGAGGAATGGAAGCGCTTGCTGAAGGAGCAACCAAAGAAGCTTTGAGTTTGGCCACAACTTTCCTTGGAAGGAGGGGAACGGTTGGTTCATCTTCGGGAGATAGGGCGTCGATTCCTTTGTTGATTCTGGCTTTTCAGAGCCGGTCTTCGTTTTGTTCAGAGGAGGAGTGTTTGTGTCTTCATCAGAACTATTCGAAGAAACATGGACCAGGATAAGGTGAAGGTTGCCAGAAAGTATTTAAGAAAGAAACGTAAGGAAAAGGAACTTACGAAATTGACATCAAATCATCTTCATCGGCGAAGAAACCCGATGCTTTCTTTGGAGATGGGGGAGCCGAGGCTCCACGAGAAGGTGCATCAGGAGGAATTACATTAGCATCATCGTCATTGCGTCCGCTAGGACTCGACTCTGCTGTTTCAATCAAGTCTTCATCGACTATCATGCGACGCTTGGAAGAAAGAAGTGCGGCATCTTCGTGAACTTCATCACCCGAAGCATCATTGTCTTTGATCACATCAGGGTTATGCTCGGTTTCTTCAGACATGTCATCATCTTCGGGAGCTTCTCCACTCTCGGGTGCCGGAGGATAGCACTGGGCGAGGGTAGAAGGATGTCAAGACAAATAAAGAGTGTTAGTTTCGAGTGCAAAGAGTGAAATCAATTTCAAGACAATTGGGTAAATTACCACGGAAGGGAGATGCCGAAGGCCATAAGGAGACTGAGCCGACGTCAGGCTATGGTGTCTTCCTGGCTGAAGAGAGTCAAGTGTCTCACTTCATCCCGAAGCTCGTTCTCCGTAAAGTCATCCAAGTTGATTTGCGTCTTATCGTTGGGGCCAATGTACATCCAAAGTTGATGACTTCTCGATATCACTGGTTGCACCCAACGCTTCAGAAATAGGGCAACAACTTCGGTTCTGCACATTGTTTGACCTACTGCACTCTTCAAATCTAAGATCTTCTCATACAGTTGGTCGACCACCTTGCTCTCCTCTACAGTCAACGTGTTCTGCCAAGATTTCCTTGGTACTGCCTCGAGAACGTCTTCAAATGGCGGTAGGTTGAAGCGGTGGCGTGTCGTCGGGCGGTCCCTGAGGTAGAACCATTTTTGTCACTAGCCCTGGACAGATTCTTTCATCGTAAAATTAAAGTACTTGACTTATTTCCTCACAACAAATCCGACTCCACCGACCACATGAGGACCTTCGCCTCCACTGTGGCGCTTGACATAGAAAATCTTCCACCAAAGGCCCCAGTGGGTGTCAATGCCAAGGAAAGCCTCGCATACGGTGATGAAAATGGCAAGGTGGAGAATGGAGTTTGGGGTCAGCTGCCAAAGCTGAATCACATAAGAGTAAAGAAGGCAGCGGAGGAACTCGTGGGCTGGGAGAGATAGCCCACGGTGCAAAAAGGCAGAAAACATGATGGTAAACCCCTTGGGAGGCTTTGGGCGAGAGACAAAACCTGGATGAACGAAATCTGATTCATCAGAAGAGATGATCCCTAACGTCCTCAGCTTGTTATCATCGCGCTACGAGATGGAGGAGGTTGTCCAGTCGAGATTGGCTACGGTGCCAGCCTTACGCGATGCAGAGGGCGCTTTGGCCTTGGCAGTGCTTGCAGTTGCACCGGAGCTGGTGGTCATTTTCTTCTTGCCCATGTCAGTAGAGGAGCTCTTCGATGCAGAGGCAATGGCGAGACAAAGGCAAGGGAGAAGATGAGCAGTGCGGCGGGGGTGAAAAGTTAAAACTAAACGCCCCCTTTTATAATAAAGAGTTGTTATGGATCATGGCCGTTCAATCCGCATCAAGGAGAGGTGGATGAGGATATAACTGCACACATGTCAAGAAGGGAGAGAAATCGGCGGCCCATTACCTCCGCTATGCACGAGAATCGAGGAAATGCCTCAGTCAACGCGCAAGGACCATTCATTTCCTAACTGACCGCGCAGATATAGGGTGGGCCCGTTAGGTCATGTCCTGTCAATCGAGCCACCGCAGAGGCCACATCACTGATGATGTCATCAGAATTATCGACTCCTCGTTTGTAAAGCATCCGAAGGAATCTACAACATTGGATTGCTCGACTTGAGTCTACGCACGGTTGCAAGCTTCCGTACCTAGACTCATGGGCTACTCCTATCGGGAGCGCTGGACGCGCACCCAATAAAAACTACTGAAGAAGAAGAAGAAAAACAAACCCGAAGGTTCTAGAAGATCCAGGATCAAGCCTGGGGACTTGATCCTGAGAAGAGTAACGTTGTTTTGCCATCGGCAGTTAAATAGCATTGATTTATCGAGTAAGACTGGGCACGTTACTTCTATTCCTTACGTACTATCATATTAAATGACTTCACTCAAAGTTTTTGAGTACCCGATATATAAAAAGATATCGGATGATGAAGGCAATTCGGGAAAGCATCGACATCATGATCTTTGAGTAGTACAACATAAGTCTACGCACGGTTGGCTACTCCCATCAGGAGCGCTGGATAGGCACCCGATATCAAGGAAATTCGACTCCAAAATGATGAAGAAGGACCAAAACTTTCAACAGTTATGGACATTCTGATGAAGACAATTATAGTCCCTGCCCGAATCTTTACTTTGGCCAGTCACTCGGGGGCTACTGATGTGGACATTACCCTTCGGGTACTCAACATTGGACTACCTCCTCCGGCCCAACTAGGGGCCCATGAAGATTTCCCAACATCCAAGGTGGGCCTATACATCGGTTCCAGTGAAGGAGACCTACTCGAAGAAGGATTCTTGACGAACAAGGAAGGACAATGTCATACAAGGAAAGATTAGAATAGATCTCATTGTAACCTAGTCGAGTCTGGATAGAACTCTCGGGATCTGGCATGTTATATAAAGGCCAGGAGAGGGCCTGTCGAGACACAACTTCAATACGCAGATGCACCGCAAGTTAAAGCTAGAAACCTAGAATCCTTGCCTCTCGGCGAGATCACCACCACAGCCTATCTGCTACCCCACTGTGACCCGATATACTCGATAATAAAGATCAGATAAGTGGGAAGTAAGGGTTTTACCTCACCGAGGACCCCGAACCTGGGTAAATCTCTCTCTCCGTTTGTTTGGTATCTGATGTCTCGTACTAGCCTCAAGATTCCGTCAACCCTAAGCCCCTTATGGTGGGCATTGCCGGGGAGCACCCTCGACACCTTTTCTCCCAATTTAGCGATGAATCTGCTAAGAGTTGCCACTCGCCCTGCCAGGTATTGCACCTGCTGCAAATTCCTTGGCGATTCCATATCGAGAACAACCTTAATTTTGGGGGGGGTGGCCTCAATTCCCCAAGCAGAAATAAAGTACCAGATTACTTGGCCTCTAGGTACCCCGAAAAAACATTCTTCGGGTTTAGCTTGATTTTATAACGATTGAGGTTGTCGAAGGTTTATCGTAGGTCATCGATGAGCGTGGTGGCATTTCTAGTTTGGACGACGATGTCGTCGATATAGACTCGGTATTCCTACCAATCTGCTCCCCGAGACAGGCTAGCATACACCGTTGGTAGGTTGCACCGCATTTTTTAACCCAAAAGTCATTACACTGTAGCAATAAACACCATGCGGTGTAATAAACGTCGTTCTTGTGGTGACCCTGCATACCACTGCATGTTGTAGTATGCTAGTTGTTGATATAACATTCACGAAGTACCAATCCGCAAATATTACATCCCTCAAAGTAGTACAACAGAACATAGCAGGTCCATAACTCATTCATTTATTATTACAAGCAACATATACATATCATCTCGGAGCTCCTCTTGGGTCCTATGAGGAATACTCCTGGGTTTGAGGTGAACCCAACTTAACTTACAATATAAAAGTCTTACTAGGTTATACATTTATTCTCCTCGAGAAGTTAAGTACTAAGAGTTCGTACTGCTCGGATACTACTACTACTCGGTAGGTCTAAGCTTGCTCTCCTCCGGAACCCTCCCCGGTTTCGTAGACTATGAGGTAGTCTACACCTTCAACACCTCCAGAGAGGTCTGGTTCTTCATAGCCGATGACTTCGGCTCCTTCAGGGTCGTCGTTGTCCTCCTCCAGTCGATTCAGACAATCTAAGCAGGGTATTTAAGAGTGGTATGAGTACGAGCGTACTCAACAAGTTCATTATAGAAAAGAGGTGTTTAATGCACTATGTACGATATCAGACCAGAAAGTCTAATACCAATGCAGGTTTTGATAAACATTTCTTCAAGAGGTTGCTTTTATTCAGAAGAACTATGTCCGTCAGCCTTCACCGGTTTACTAGAACTTCATGGAGTTCCTTTCCGGCAGCGTTCGCAGTTCCAAATCCCGGAATAGGGAGTGACAGGTCACGATTCATTACACTCTGCAGAGGTGTGTTGCTTTACACATAAGAGACCTTAACCTTGGTGCCAACCGGGCAGCTTTACCGTCCACACTTCCTTCGGTGTGAGGCCCGGTATAAGGTCAAGCCAATCATGTTCCTCCTCTACCTCGAACACCCACCCTTTGTTGCAATTCCGACCTTGGGTCCTCGCCGGTCAGCGTATCCAAAGGATACCATCCGACCTCGACTAATACCAGACACGACGGCCTGATACCTTCGCCGGTCGTTGCAACCCCTCATAGACCGCAATACCGTGGGGACTTAGGACTCCCCAGCCTCACCGCTTGCTCCTTCGGGCGATAAGTCTACTACGGACAATGCCGTGGGGACTTAGGACTCCCCAGCCTCACCGCTTTCCCCCTTGGATTACAAGTGTACTATGGTAAAGCGCGTACGTTGATGAACGAGAGGTGGAAACACTTTTGACTACTCCGTCCCACTCCGGATCTTATGGTTAACACGGGTATTACGGCACAAGAATCACTGGACGACATTTGTTGTTTAATCCTATATGGATATAAACCCTTGCAATGGAACCTCCACCATAACAACACAATCCATGGTTCCATTGCCCACCACGTAGTCATATTCATAGTTATGAAAATAGTGGTTTTGCCTTTTCATGCAATAGTGATAAACATAGTACTTTGCAATTAATTTGGTAAAAATACTCGAATGACATGAGCAAGTGATGAACTTGCCTGAACACTGCAAAGTGTTGCAGTTGGATGGTGTGGACTGACCCTTGTCCTCTATTGCTGAAAAATAGCATCATTGTCCGATAAGGGCAACGGTTAAAGAAGCAATTTTGCATGGTTCAGCTTTTAGGTTTGTTCCCCCCTTCCGGTGTTTTTATCATTTCATGTGAGAGGTTAATACTCAGAATGATTTATGGATACTCTGTTTAGGGTAAAATACAACCTTGAAATGTTGTCAAGGTGTTTTTTTTTTATCCAAAAGCATTTATGGACTTATTTTCATTATTGAAAATATAAGGTGTGTTTTAAATGATTATTTTAATCATCAAATTTGGACTTAATCTTGTTTGTCTTTAAAAATTCCTTTTCATATTTTATTATGATAGAGAATTTTATCCTGAGTAGTTTTCATATTTTTAATTATTTTTTAGAGCTATTTATCATTTTCTATGTATTTTCAAAGTTTCAGGATTTAATGGAATGGTGAAATGTCTAATATGTCCCTGGGCCCACCTGTCAGGGTGGCCCAGAGGGTTAACCCCAACCCGAGCCGCACGTCCGGCTCGGTCGGATGCACCCGTCCCCTTCCCCTTCTCTCTCGCGAACCCTAGCCCCCTCGCTCTCGTGACGCCGTGTACGCCTGCGCCGTCGCCGAATTACTCCGGCCGCCACCGGCCATCCCCGCCGGCGAGATCGGTCGCAATCGAACGGCCGCATGACGGTGCACCGATCGGTCCGTGCTGATATCTGTTTCCTCGCCGCCACTGCTCGCCCCCAACGCTTCTGCGACATGGCCGTGGCGATTCGCGGCGATCTCGTCGCCCGCCGATGAACCTGGTGCCGTGGCGTGGCCGTGTGCCTCGCCGTGGTTGTGCTGGAGCTCCCGCGCTTCGGCGACCGCCTGGCTTGGCCATGGCTTGGCGCTGCCGTGGCCAGGCTGTGCCGCCGTGCTGCCACGGTGACGCTGTGGTGCTGCTCCAGGTTAGTGCGCCTGTTCTCCTCCTTTCTCTCCTCAGCCTCTTCGTCTAGCTCTGGCTTCTAGCCTACTTCTCCTCATGGAGATGCTGGCCGTGCCAATGTGCTCTGCGCCATGCTTTCCTTGATGCTATCTTGATGCGCTAGCTGTTGCTGCCTACACGCGCCATGGCTGCTAGCTGATGTGCTAGTGCTACTGCCTTGCTTATACTTCTGTGCTGTGTTGCTGCCATGGATCAAGGCTGCTTTGCTGTGCTGCTGCTACGCGTATGCTGCTGCTGTGCTGTTGCCATGGATCCTAGCTGCTGTGATGTGCTGTTCTTCTCTAGCACAAGCTGTTCTAACTTATGAGCTCTTGCTCATGAGCATACTGTGATGTGTTTCTTAATTTATTGGCTCCTGCTGTTGCCCTGTATATCATGCCTCTCCTGTGTATGCAATTGCTTGCCCCTGGCTTGATCATGCTGCATGATCCTTGCCTTTGGCAAGTGCCAGTGCTCCTGATGTGCTATTATTTGTGCTCTAATTCATGGACATGCTCAATTGAGCATTGTTGTTGACTTAGCAGCTCCATCCCTTGATGGAGTGCTTCTGGATACAATTATATTGCCTTTATTCACTTATCTGTGATGCAATTGTTCATGTTATATGGTAGATTTAATTATCTGGCCCATGTATTGATACTAGAATTGATTCTAGCATGCTGTAGCATGCTCTAGCAAGCTTCTGATGATCATATGATCATCAGTTGCTTGTAAAAGCTGCTCTTTGGTGTCTGTGCCTCACTACTGCTCACTCTGTGATGTGTGTGTATCACACAGGCTTGGCCCGGTGTGTGATGGTGCTTGCTCAAGCATCTGTTGATGCTTGCAGTGATCCATTGGATCATCAGCAAAGTTCTGTTGCATCAATTACTTGTGTAATTCATTTATCTGTGTTGTCTTGCTTTGTTGAATGGATAAATGATGTTAACTGCTTGCAGTTGTGATCATCCTATTAACTGTGGTAGGGCTAGATGGATGCCAACACTTGGTTGTGTACCCTAGCCCTCCTTTTGAACCCATCTGGGTGATGATAACTGTGCAAGGCTTGGTGATTTGGGCTGTTTCAGTGGTTGAGGTGACCTTGACAGCAATTCATTGCTGTTAGGTAGCTCCCACCCTTGTTGGCTTGATGTGGCTTAGTGAAAGCATCTCTGGGAAATTCCTTGTTGGATTTCCAGTGATCTTTGCTGTTGACAAACAAACACAAGTTGCCTATCTGTCTGATGGTGTAATTAGCTGTAGGTGCTAGGTGAGTTGGGCTAGGCTAGCTGTGGATCAATCCTTGCTTTGGTTTGCCTCAGTGATAATACACTGGGCTTGGCCATTTCTTCCCTAGGATGATTTTCTTCTGGCTTATTCCCCTTTTTGCCATCATCAAATGGTTTTAACACCAAATGATGATGCACACAGGGTAATCATACCCTCTGGCTTGTGTATGTGTTATGCACATGCTTATTTATGAGGAAAATAGATGTTTGCCCATGATTTCTTGTTTATACCTCACTCCAGCTCCTAGATTAAGTTGTTGATGTAGAGGCTTGCTTCTGGGGTTTTGGTTTGCTTGCCCTGCTCCTCCTTGCCAACTTGTGGTGCTTGATTAATTTCTGTGGCTGTCTGAGTAGGTTGAACAACAGTGGCTGTTCTTCCTATTCTTGAGGTTCTTGTGTTCTTGTGTTCTTACCCAGAAGCTCCTTGTCGATGCAAATGACTAGGGTTTGCTGTGAAAAGCTTTTATGTGCCATGCCTTTGCTTCCATGGTCGACAGCAATGCCTGGCACTTGTTGGTGACTCTCCCTGGGTTGGGTGTGCTATGTGACATGCACACAGGCTTGTGAGCTGCCTATGTGTGTGCTGGTTGATACTTGGTCCAGTGGATGGATCAGCTCGGCTGATCATGGTCATATCCCCTCCATTTACACTTTCTTTTGCTAACCTGCCAAGTGGCTTTGCCACTTGGCATAACCTTTGTTTTGTTCTTTGTTTGTGTGCAGGGAACATTGAGATGATCAAGATGAAGTGCAAGATCATCTTGATCAAGGATTTCATGAAGATCAACATGTAGTTTAGGACATTTTATTAACTTGTAATTTTCCTTTTTCTTTTTCCTTTTATTCAATTCATGTAATGTGTTGTAACATTTCATATTTCAATTATGAATATTGTAATGACAATGTATCATGTGTGATTATCAATAAAGCTCCAATTTTCTCTAATGAGCTTTGTATGATAGTTGTACTATTTATATTCTTGATTATTTATAATTTGCTTAATGAATTACCTCAAATTTGAATTATGAGATATTCATATGATGTTTTAAATTTGAAATTCAAACACAACTTGTGTTTGAATTCAATCATGCAACTTAAGTTGTATTGCACTAACTCTCCTCTCTTCTCAAAACCCTAAATTAGTTAAGTGAGATGCAAGTTTGTCGCACTCTCGAAACCCTAACCCTGTAAGGTGTCGAGAGAGAAACTTGTCCCCCTTCGATGCAGTTTTCTTTTAAAAGCACGAAATTTCCCCAGAATTTACGATGCAGTGCACATCCCTTTCTAAAATCTACCCCTCGATCGTCTCTAAACCTGGGACATTACAGCCTTTCCCCCTTAAAGAAAACTTCGTCCCGAAGTTGTGGTTGTAATACCTAAAGAGCTCTGGGTACGATTTCCTCAGGTCTTATTCCTTTTCCCAGGTGGCTTCCCTCTCGGGATGATGCTTCCATTGAATCTTGCAGTACTTAATGGCTCTATTCCTGAGTTGATTCCAATTCTCTTCGAGAATCTTGGCTGGCTTCTCAATATAGGTCAAGTCTGGTTGTAACTCGAGCTCAACATGTGATACTGGCTCATCTAGGGTCTTTAAACACTTTTTGAGTTGAGACACATGGAATACATTGTGAACTTGAGCTAACCTTCCCGGTAGATCCAATTCAAAGGCTAATCCTCGGTTTTGACTCAATATCTTGAAAGGTCCGATGTATCTAGGGCTAAGCTTCCCCTTTACTCTGAATCTCTGAAGACCTTTCATCGGACTTACCTTAAGGTATACCATGTATCCAACCTTTGGCTCCCATGTCCTTCTCTTTTGATCTGCATAACTCTTTTGTCGTCTTTGAGCTATTTTGAGCCTATCTCTTATGATGTCGATGATCTGCTATTTTTCCTTGACATAATCTGGATTGAACTCCTTGCTCGAACCTGCCTCATACCAACATATCGGTGATCTACACTTCCTTCCGTACAGAGCTTCAAATGGTGCCATCTTGATACTGCTTTGACAGCTATTATTGTATGAGAACTCCGCTAGTGGTAAGTGTTCCTCCCATGATCCTCCGAAGTCTAGGGCACAAGCCCAAAGCATATCTTCCAATATCTGGTTTGTTCTGTCTGTTTGTCCACCTGTCTGAGAATGATAGGCGGTGCTATAGTCAAACTTGGATCCTAAAGCTTCATGTACTTGTTTCCAAAATGCTGATGTAAACACGGATCCTCGATCTGACACGATCTTCTTGGGTACTCCATGTTTACTCACGATCTCTTTGATGTAAAGATCGATGAGTTTCTCTCCTTTGTCCTGCTGGTTTACTGCTAATAAGTGTGCACTCTTCGTCAACCGGTCCACGATTACCCATATCATGTCCTTCTTTTTATTAGTCATGGGTAGTCCGGTGATGAAATCCATTCCTATCTCTTCCAATTTCCATTCTGGGATTGGTAAAGGTTGCAACTTTCCTGCCGGACTTTGATGTTCAGCCTTCACCCTTTGACATGTATGGCATTCCGCCACGTATTGTGCTATCTCTCTTTTCATGTTATTCCACCAGAAAAATTCCTTGAGATCCATGTACATCTTTGTACTTCCCGGATGTATAGAGTATGGTGTTTGATGTGATTCCCGGAGTATAACTTCCTTGATCTCATCAATATCCGGAACGCAAATCCTTTTCTGAAACCATAATGATCCCGACTCTCCTTGGTGAAATTCTGATGGTCTTCCCTCGTCAATCCTTCTCATCTCTTCCACGATGAATGGATCGTCCAATTGACCCATGATTATCTCATTCTTTAGGTTAACACTTAGTTCACCGGCTACTTGTAAAGCCGATAGTCCTTCATGAGCTTCTTTCTCCCAAAGTTGTATCTGGGCTTGACTTATCTCCTTCTTCAATTCTGGTGCTATTTCTTGTTCAACTCCTCCAGTGCTCTTCCTACTCAGGGCATCTGCTACAACATTAGCTTTTCCTGGAGTATAATTGATGGTCAAATCATAATCCTTGATCAGTTCAAGCCATCTTTTCTGTCTCATGTTGAGTTCCTTTTGAGTGAAGAAGTACTTGAGACTCTTATGATCAGTATAGAGCTCACACTTGGCTCCATAGAGAAAATGTCTCCAAGTTTTAAGTGCAAATACTACTGCGGCAAATTCTAAGTCATGTGTAGGATAATTCACTTCATGAGGTCTGAGTTGCCTCGATCCATAGGATATTACCTTCCGATCTTGCATGAGTACGCAACCCAATCCATGTTTGGATGCGTCACAATACACAGTGTAATCCTTGCCAACTTCCGGAACTGCTAACACCGGTGCTTTGGTGAGTTTCTCTTTCAGAGTCTGAAAACTCTTCTCACACTCATCAGACCACACGAATGGTGTGTTCTTCCTTAACAGCTTAGTCATTGGTCCTGCTATCTTAGAGAATCCTTCGATGAATCTCCTATAATATCCTGCCATTCCTAAGAATCCTCGGATTTCTTTGACAGTCTTGGGTGCTTCCCAGTCTAAAACTGCTGCTACCTTTACTCGGGTTAACAGCTATCCCATCCTTGCTAATAACATGACCAAGAAATTCTACTTGATCTAGCCAAAACTCACACTTGCTGAATTTGGCATAGAGTTGATGTTCTCTTAGTGTTTGCAACACTATCCTAAGATGTTCAGCATGCTCAGCTTTATCTTTGGAATATATCAAGATATCATCGATGAATACGATGACAAACTTGTCTAGGCATGGCATGAAGATCTTATTCTTAAGATTCATGAAGATTGCTGGGGCATTGGTTAATCCAAAAGGTACCACTAGATATTCATGATGTCCGTACCTCGAGACAAAGGCTGTTTTCGGAACGTCTTCCTTCTTGATCTTTATCTGATGATAACCGGATCTTAGATCAATCTTGGAAAAGACTCCCGCGCCTCTAACTTGATCAAAAAGATCTTGTATTCTAGGAAGTGGGTACTTGTTCTTGATAGTAACATTATTCAGATTCCTGTAGTCTCCGCACATCCTTCGGCCTCCATCTCTTTTATCCACAAATATCACAGGTGATCCCCATGGTGAGATACTTTCCTGGATAAATCCTTTCTGTTCCAGGTCATCCAACTGTTCCTTGAGTTCTTTCAACTCCTTAGGCCCCATCTTGTATGGTGCCTTAGCAATCGGAGCTGTTCCTGGAATTAGGTCGATAGTAAACTCTATCTCCCTATCTGGTGGCATTCCAGGTAATTCCTTAGGAAAAACATCCTGGAATTCATTCACTACAGGTATATCCTCCAGCTTTACTTCCTTCATGCTATTCAATTGTAGCTCTACTTCAATTTGTGTATGCTTATCTCCTTGATAGATCATTCTACTTCCATCGGGGCTTTTCAAAGACATTGTCTTGTTCACACAGTCTATCAAGGCTCCATTTGCCTCTAACCAATTCATACCAAGAATGACATCAATGTCCTTCATCGGTAAAATGAAAAGGTCTGCGTCAAACGCACACTTATTGATCATAATGACCTGTCCTTGTTCGGTGTGGGTTACTACTATCGTCCCCCCTGCAGAAAGTATGGTTATGGGTGTATCTAACTTAGTGCAACTAATCCCATGTTTGGTGATGAATTGCTGAGAAATGAATGATGTAGTTGCACCAGTATCAAAAAGTACTTTGCCAGGATGAGTAAGTATCTGAAGCGTACCTATCACTGCCTGATTGGAGTTAACCACCTCCTCCAAGCTGGTGCAGTTCAACTTGCCGAAGGGTTTCTTGTTCTTCCAGTTCCCTCCGGTGTTCCCGCTTCTGTTTCCTCCTCCTCCTGACTGTCCTCCTCCATTCTTATTCTTAGGACAATCCCTAAGCATGTGCCCTTCCTCGCGACAACCAAAGCATACTATCCTTGGCTTCCTGCAATCCTTGGAAAGGTGTTCTGGCTTTCCACAGCTACGACAAACAATCTGGTTTGCAGGCTGGAATCCTTGGTTCCTCCTATTGTTGTTGTTGTTGTACCTTGGTTTGAAACTCAAGCCAGTGTTAGGCTTGTTGCTGACATATCTCTTGGGCTCAAATTTAGCCTTCTTTCTCTTTTCCTCCTGCAGTTGTTTGAAGTCGTCTTCAAGAGTGATGGCTGCATCCACCAACTCCTGGAATTCAGTAGCCCTCATCATTCTGAGCTGTACTTTGAACTGGGAACTTAATCCCCGCAAGAACCTCTTCTTCTTGTCCTCGGTGTTGACCTCCTCAACTGCATACCGAGACAGTTTTGAAAACTCCTTGACATAAGTCAGGATGGCTTTATCTTTCTGCTCGAGACTTTCAAATTCTCAACGCTTCAATTCCACTATACTTTCAGGGACGTTGGATTCCCTGAACTTCCTCTTGAACTCTTCCCATGCAAACACCTTTTCAGCCGGATAAACGGCTACTATGTTATCCCACCATGATGCGGCGGGTCCACACAACAAGTGTGTTGCGCACCTGACCTTCTCTAGGTCGTTGCATCCAACAGTATTGAGCTTACGCTCGGTATCCATCAACCAATCCTCCGCGTCCATAGGTTCGGGCGCGTATGCGAAGGATATTGGCTTCGTATTCTGGAAGTCTGACAAAGTGACTCCCTGGTTTTCTGGCCTCTCCACCCTGTTCTGCTGAAGCACCTCCTGAAAGAACTTGTTTTGTTGCTCCATGGTCATACGTTGCCTTTCCTCTAACATTTGCATGTATTGGAGGAAATTCTGCTGCGTCATGGGTGGTGGTGGTGGTAACTGGTTTCTGGCTGCTTCGTCAGCCTCTTCCTTCCGCCTTGCCTCGCGCTCGAGGCGCTGTGCTTCACTCTCCTCACTTGTCGCTCCCGACATATCCCCCTAGTTCTGCAACACAAAGTGGTACTCATAGTTACTCCATGCGCAAGTTTTCTGAGCTCAACTTTGTGCACAGAACTAGTCACACAATGGAAATTAAGAAGCAAATCCAAATCATACAAAACATATACCATGTATATACATACTTAAGTGGTTTATTACAATACTCAGTAGCGAGGTGAGTATGCAAACTCACTTATTGAAGTATATGTACAAATTTCTACAAATATTACATACTACAATACATGTGGTACAACTGTATTGTAGTCTCGCCTCCCCTGGTGGTCTCTAGTCGTGCTTCACTCCCGGTACATCCCAAGCTTCCATCCGGTCGAACGTGTAGTCCTCCTGACAGAATCTGGAACATAGGGTCTTCCCGTCGGCTGGTAGTCGGAATCAGAGGATGATCCCAGGGAGAAATCTGTGTTCATGAACTGGTCATTCAATGCATCATAATCCACCCATCGGGTGTACTCCCCTGTGACTCCGCCATAGGTATTTCCACCATCACTATCCGACTCGATCAGTATCGGATACTCCTCACCGTCTCCCCTACCACACTGATGGTTCTGGAACTGGGTTCTGGCATCCTCATTCATCTCAGGATTATATCTAACTGAATCACTATGGGTTCCAGTGTCTGATCCCCAACGCCAACCTGTGGAGTTTTCTATAGGAGTCTCGGAACGCTGATGGTTTCCGGATTCCTCTCCACCCTCATATCCTCCATGGGAACTACTAGGAAAGTACCTAGGTGTAATAGGTGTGGTTTGTTGTTCTGGATGGTCAATACTAATGAAGTCACCAGCTGAATAAACTGGTGTGTGAACCTCACCCTCCATTGGTTCTTTCCCCTTAGTCTCCTCCTTGGGCTCAGTGAACTCTTCCGGCATTGTGTCAATTGCTCCGGACAGATGTCAGTTCAACTGAAAGAACAATGACAGTAGGTTGCGGCTGTTATCCATGTACTTAGCGGCTTCTGCTGGTTTGCGTTTTGCAAGCTTGAAGTGGCTAAGCATAGGATCATCTTCCTCCTCCATATGAGGAATATGTGCGAATTCGGAACCAATAAGCTCTTTGGTCTTATGTTCCCGAATATCAGTGATGGCTTTCATTATGGCTATGTGGTAGGTTGTGTTGATGGTTCTAGCCTCACCTGCTGGCATCACTACACTCATTCCTAGAGATTCTGGAAGTCTTAGTCCTACCCTACACTTCGCCAATACTGGACCGTCGTAGTACCAGTATTTCATTACATGGATTTTGGGATCGCACCCAAATTCAAGTAATATCGCGCGAAGAATGTCCGCGAGCCCTCCGTCGTATTCACTCAAGTTTGATGCATTCACTTTCACGTTACGTCCCGAACGTGAACTTGCCATAGTTGGCTGTAGAATAGAAAGAATATAATATTAGTAATAATGCATCATAATAGAGATAATAAAGAATTATCGCACTAAAAGATATGATTGTTTTATTCTCAAGTGAATAGACACCATATTTTTAGAGAATTCTTTACTAATCCTATTTGACTCCTAACGTTCCATCCCATATACTAGGTTCCAACCTAAGGTCAAAGCTTTTGCTCTGATACCAACTGTGGTGACCCTGCATACCACTGCATGTTGTAGTATGCCAGTCATTGATATAACATTCACGAAGTACCAATCCGCAAATATTACATCCCTCAGAGTAGTACAACAGAACATAGAAGGTCCATAACTCATTCATTTATTATTACAAGCAACATATACATATCATCTCGGAGCTCCTCTTGGTTCCTAAGAGGAATACTCCTGGGTTCGAGGCGAACCCAACTTAACTTACAATATAAAAGTATTACTAGGTTATACATTTATTCTCCTCGAGCAGTTAAGTACTAAGAGTTCGTACTACTCGGATACTACTACTACTCGGTAGGTCTAAGCTTGCTCTCCTCCGGAATCCTCCCCGGTTTCGTAGACTATGAGGTAGTCTACACCTTCAACACCTCCAGAGAGGTCTGGTTCTTCATAGCCGATGACTTCGGCTCCTTTAGGGTCGTCGTTGTCCTGCTCCTCCAGTCGATTCAGACAATCTAAGAAGGGGATTTAAGAGTGGTATGAGTACGAGCGTACTCAACAAGTTCATTATACAAAAGAGGTGTTTAATGCACTATCTACGATATCAGACCAGAAAGTCTAATACCAATGCAGGTTTTGATAAACATTTCTTCAAGAGGTTGCTTTTATTCAGAAGAACTATGTCCGTTAGCCTTCACCGGTTTACTAGAACTTCATGGAGTTCCTTCCGGCGGCGTTCGCAGTTCCAAATCCCGGAATAGGGAGTGACAGGTCACGATTCATTACACTATGCAGAGGTGTGTTGCTTTACCCATAAGAGATCTTAACCTTGGTGCCAACCGGGCAGCTTTCCCGTCCACACTTCCTTCGGTGTGAGGCCCGGTATAAGGTTTAGCCAATCATGTACCTCCGCTACCTCGAACACCCACCCTTTGTTGCAATCCCGACCTTGGGTCCACGCCGGTCAGCGTATCCAAAGGATACCATCCGACCTCGACTAATACCAGACACGACGGCCTGATACCTTCGCCGGTCGTTTCAACCCCTCATAGACCGCAATACCGTGGGGACTTAGGACTCCCCAGCCTCACCGCTTGCTCCTTCGGGCGACAAGTGTACTACGGACAATGCCGTGGGGACTTAGGACTCCCCAGCCTCACCGCTTGCCCCCTTGGATTACAAGTGTACTACGGTAAAACACGTCCGTTGATGAACGAGAGGTGGAAACACTTTTGACTACTCCGTCCCACTCCGGATCTTATGGTTAACACGGGTATTACGGCATAAGAATCACTGGACGACATTTGTTGTTTAATCCTATATGGATATAAACCCTTGCAATGGAACCTCCACCATATCAACACAATCCATGGTTCCATTGCCCACCACTTAGTCATATTCATAGTTATGAAAATAGTGGTTTTGCCTTTTCATGCAATAGTGATAAACATGGTACTTTGCAATTAATTTGGTAAAAATACTCGAATGACATGAGCAAGTGATGAACTTGCCCGAACACTGCAAAGTGTTGCAGTTGGATGGTGTGGACTGACCCTTGTCCTCTGTTGCTGAAAAATAGCATCATTGTCCGATAAAGGCAATGGTTAAAAAAGCAATTATGCATGGTTCAGCTTTTAGGTTTGTTCCCCCCTTCCGGTGTTTTTATAATTTCATGTGAGAGGTTAATACTCAGAATGATTTATGGATACTCTGTTTAGGGTAAAATACAACCTTGAAATGTTGTCAAGGTGTTTTTAAATCCAAAAGCATTTATGGACTTATTTTCATTATTGAAAATATAAGGTGTGTTTTAAATGATTATTTTAATCATCAAATTTGGACTTAATCTTGTTTGTCTTTAAAAATTCCTTTTCATATTTTATTATGATAGAGAATTTTATCCCGAGTAGTTTTCATATTTTTAATTATTTTTTAGAGCTATTTATCATTTTCTATGTATTTTCAAAGTTTCAGGATTTAATGGAATGGTGAAATGTCTAATATGTCCACTGGGCCCACTCGTCAGGGTGGCCCAGAGGGTTAACCCCAACCCGAGCCGCACGTCCGGCTCGGTCGGATGCACCCGTCCCCTTCCCCTTCTCTCTCGCGAAACCTAGCCCCCCTCGCTCTCGCGACGCCGTGGTCACCTGCATCGTCGCCGAATTACTCCGGCCGCCACCGGCCATCCCCGCCGGCGAGATCGGTCGCAATCGAACGGTCCACGACGGCGCACCGATCGGTCCGCGCCGATCTGTGTTTCCTCGCCGCCACTGCTCGCCCCCAACGCTTCTGCGACACGGCCGTGGCGATTCGCGGCGATCTCGTCGCCCGCCGACGAACCTGGTGTCGTGGCGTGGCCGTGTGCCTCGCCGTGGTTGTGCTGGAGCTCCCGCGCTTCAGCGACCGCCTGGCTTGGCCATGGCTTGGCGCTGCCGTGGCCAGGCTATGCCGCCGTGCCGCCACGATGACGCCGTGGTACTGCTCCAGGTTAGTGCGCCTGTTCTCCTCCTTTCTCTCCTCATCCTCTTCGTCTAGCTTTGGCTTCTGGCCTACTTCTCCTCATGTTGATGATGGCCATGCCAATGTGCTCTGCGCCATGCTTTCCCTGATGCTATCTTGATGCGCTAGCAATTGCTGCCTACACGCGCCATGGCTGCTAGCTGCTGTGCTAGTGCTACTGCCTTGCTTATACTTTTGTGCTGTGTTGCTGCCATGGATCTAGGCTGCTTTGCTGTGCTACTGCTACGCGTATGCTGCTGCTGTGCTACTGCCGTGGATCCTAGCTGATGTGATGTGATGTTCTTCTCTAGCACAAGCAGTTCTAACTTATGAGCTCTTGCTCATGAGCATACTGTGATGTGTTGCTTAATTTATTGGCTCCTGATGTTGCCCTGTATATCATGCCTCTCCTGTGTATGCAATTGCTTGCCCCTGGCTTGATCATGTTGCATGATCCTTGCCTTTGGCAAGTGCCAGTGCTCTTGATGTGCTATTATTTGTGCTCTAATTCATGGACATGCTCAATTGAGCATTGTTGTTGACTTGGCAGCTCCATCCCTTGATGGAGTGCTTCTGGATACAATTATACTGCCTTTATTCACTTATATGTGATGCAATTGTTCATGTTATATGGTAGATTTAATTATCTGGCCCATGTATTGATACTAGAATTGATTCTAGCATGCTGTGGCATGCTCTAGCAAGCTTCTGATGATCATATGATCATCAGTTGCTTGTAAAAGCTGCTCTTTGGTGTCTGTGCCTCACTACTGCTCACTCTGTGCTGTGTGTGTATCACACGAGCTTGGCTCTGGTGTGTGATGGTGCTTGCTCAAGCATCCGTTGATGCTTGCGGTGATCCATTGGATCATCGGCAAGGTTACGTTGCATCAATTACTTGTGTAATTCATTTATCTGTGTTGTCTTGCTTTGTTAAATGGATAAATGATGTGAACTCGCTTGCGGTTGTGATCATCCTATTAACCGTGGTAGGGCTAGATGGATGCCAACACTTGGTTGTGTACCCTAGCCCTCCTTTTGAACCCATCTGGGTGATGATAACTGTGCAAGGCTTGGTGATTTGGGTTGTTTCAGTGGTTGAGGTGACCTTGACAGCAATTCATTGCTGTTAGGTAGCTCCCACCCTTGTTGGCTTGCTGTGGCTTAGTGAAAGCATCTCTGGGCAATTCCTTGTTGGATTTCCAGTGATCTTTGCTGTTGACAAACAAACACAAGTTTCCTATCTGTCTGATGGTGTAATTAGCTGTAGGTGCTAGGTGAGTTGGGCTAGGCTAGCTGTGGATCAATCCTTGTTGGATTCTTTGGTTTGCCTCAGTGATAATACACTGGGCTTGGCCATTTCTTCCCTAGGACGATTTTCTTCTGGCTTATTCGCCTTTTTGCCAGCATCAAATGGTTTTAACACCAAATGATGATGCACACAGGGTAATCATACCCTCTGGCTTGTGTATGTGTTATGCACATGCTTATTTATGAGCAAAATAGATGTTTGCCCATGATTTCTTGTTTATACCTCACTCCAGCTCCTACATTAAGTTGTTGGTGTAGAGGATTGCTTCTGGGGTTTTGGTTTGCTTGCCCTGCTCCTCCTTGCCAGCTTGTGGTGCTTGATTAATTTCTATGGCTGTCTGAGTAGGTTGAACAACAGTGGCTGTTCTTCCTGTTCTTGAGGTTCTTGTGTTCTTGTGTTCTTACCCAGAAGCTCCTTGTCGATGCAAATGACTAGGGTTTGCTGTGAAAAGCTTTTATGTGCCCTGCCTTTGCTTCCCTGGTCGACAGCAATGCCTGGCACTTGTTGGTGACTCTCCCTGGGTTGGGTGTGCTGTGTGACATGCACACAGGCTTGTGAGCTGCCTATGTGTGTTCTGGTTGGTACTTGGTCCAGTGGATGGATCAGCTCGGCTGATCATGGTCATATCCCCTCCATTTACACTTTCTTTTGCTAACCTGCCAAGTGGCTTTGCCACTTGGCATAACCTTTGTTTTGTTCTTTGTTTGTGTGCAGGGAACAATGAGATGATCAAGATGAAGTGCAAGATCATCTTGATCAAGGATTTCATGAAGATCAACATGTAGTTTAGGACATTTTATTAACTTGTAATTTTCCTTTTTCTTTTTCCTTTTATTCAATTCATGTAATATGTTGTAACATTTCATATTTCAATTCTGAATATTGTAATGACAATGTATCATGTGTGATTATCAATAAAACTCCAATTTTCTCTAATGAGCTTTGTATGATAGTTGTACTATTTATGTTCTTGATTATTTATAATTTGTTTAATGAATTACCTCAAATTTGAATTATGAGATATTCATATGATGTTTTAAATTTGAAATTCAAACACAACTTGTGTTTGAATTTAATCATGCAACTTAAGTTGTATTGCACTAACTCTCCTCTCTTCTCAAAACCCTAAATTAGTTAAGTGAGATGCAAGTTTGTCGCACTCTCGAAACCCTAACCCTGTAAGGTGTCGAGAGAGAAACTTGTCCCCCTTCGATGCAGTTTTCTTTTAAAAGCGCGAAATTTCCCCAGAATTTACGATGCAGTGCACATCCCTTTCTAAAATCTACCCCTCGATCGTCTCTAAACCTGGGACATTACATTTACTCTTGGTCTTCTTCTTTGAGTTTGATTTGATTGTACCCAGAATAAGCATCTAGAAGGGAGATGCGGTCGCAGCTCGATGCACATATGAAGATATGTTGTATCTTTCTTCGGCACCATATATCACTGGGTTAGCTACCCACTTAGCTTCTTTGAGTTTTCGGAGCCGATTAACTTCTTCCCCGATGGCTTTTCTCTTTGGTTCCGAAAAACGACGTAATGTCTGTTGTACAGGTTTGGCTTTAGGGTCAACATGTGTAATGGCATGTGTAATTGATCCCATGCAAATATTTCCCAGCGCTCACGGAGGAACTTGATGCGCGCCTTCCTATGCGACAATGATGCGTTGACTAGTTTCTTCGGATCAGAGGTATGCACCTGATGCTTATTTGCTTCTTTGACAGCGTCAAACTCATCGGACTTTGTGTTCTGATTGTTGGTAGGTGGCTGCTTATGGTCGGTGATTACGTCTAGTGCATTGAGCTCTTCGCTGACTCCGAATTGGAGGCGATCTTCTGAAAATATTTATCACAGTGGTCGGAACAAGTAAAACTTCCATGAACAGTTATTGTTGTCCCGTTATTGCCTGGCATCTTGAGTTTTAAGTACGCATAATATGGAACTGCCATGAATTTGGTGAATGTTGGTCGGCCGAGAACAACGTGGTAGTGCGATTCCCAATTCACTACCTCGAACTCGAGTCTCTCCTTCTTGAAGTTGTCGGGTGTGCCAAAAACAACATCCAGTGAAATCTTGCCGAGAGGATATGCTGGTAGGGTCGGGATAATGCCGTGAAAACCTGTGTCACATTCTTTTAAAATATCGACTGTCATACCCATTGCCTTCATTGTGCTTGCAAAAAGGAGGTTTAGACCGCTGCCTCCATCCATGAACACCTTTCTCATGTTGAATCCACCAATTTGTGCTTCGAGTACTAGGGCAGCGTGACCAGGCCTCGGTACTGCTGCCGGATGATCTTCTCTGCTAAACAGGATGCTTTGATCTGACCAGTCGATGTATTCGAGTAAACTTGCCATGGCCACCTCTGCAAGCTTTATCTCCCGTGTAAATTTCTTGGATTCTCTTTTGGAGATGCCAGCTTTGTGGATCATATTCACCTGTCCTCGCGATTCGGGGAAAACTTCGGCTGGCGCGTGTGAGCGTTCCTGCGGCTTGGGTGATTGAATAGAGACAGCTATACCCTGTTCCATCGGGTGCGCCAGTGCTTCGGAGTTGGACCTTAATTCTTTGCATAGCTTCTGGATATCGAGGAATCGCCGACAATCCTTGAGCAGATGCGATGCCTTCTCGATGCTATCTTTTGGGTCGATGTAAACGTGCAAGTAACATGGGGCGACTAGTTGCTTTGCAGCCGGCGGGTAAGGCGTCCAAGGGAGGCGAATTTGTCGGTTGTGGCTTCTGGTTGACCGCTCCCCATATTGCCCGTCATCCTGATTGCTGTATTGATAGGCACGACTGGCAGCACGGTCAATTGCCTCATAGTGGATATCTCTTATCCTCTTCTGGCGCTCCTGCCAACTCCCGATGCTACTCAGACACCTTTGGCTGCTTTCGTCTTTGTTGCTGAGAAAACATGGTAGATGTGTTGTGGTTGATGATGGAACGGTGACCATTGATGGAGTCGTAGCCTTTTCCATGCCAGGCTCGACCGAGCCTAGGAGCTGAAGGAAACCACCTGAGTCGACGATGAAGTGGACGCTGCCGAATGTCATGTCCATGCCGCCGCGCAGCCCCAAAGGGGCCAAGCGCGACGCGTTAGTGTGCGGAGTGAAGTTGAGGGATCCGCAACGAATCGAATTCCTCGAATTCGGCGATGATGGAGCCGAGGTATCGGTGATGCCAGCGAAGACGTAGCCGACATGATCGGAGCGTCTGATGAAGTGTCTTGTACCAACAGATTTCCCACAAACGATTCAAATTAACGAGGGACCTCCTCGGAAATGCCCACCATGAGGGGCTTACGGTTGATGGAATCCCGCAGGCTAGCATGAGACATCGAATACTAAACAGACGGGGAGAGAGATTTACCCAGGTTCGAGGCCCTCGATGAGGTAAAACACTTACTTCTTGCTTGTCCGATCTTGATTTATCGAATATGTCGGGTTACAATCGGATAGCCGATAGGCTGCTATGGTCAACTCGCCGAGAGGCAAGGATTCTAGGGTTTGTGCTCTAAGTTGCGATGGTTCTACGTATTGTTGTTCTGTCGTTCGGCAGGCCCTCTCCTGGCCTTTATATAGCAGGCCAGGTCCCGAGAGTCATGTCCAAACTCGACTAGGTTACAATGAAATATAATCTAGTCTTTCTTTTATTGACGCCTTCTTGCCTTGTCCATCAAGAATTCATCTTCTGATAGGTCTCCTTTGTTGGAACCAACGTACGGGCCCACCTTGGTCTTTGGACAATCTTCGTGGGCCCCTAGTCTAGCCAAGGGAGGTAGACTAATGTTGGGTACCTGAAGGGCAATGCCCACATCAGTGGTCTTCCTCGTCGTCGGTGAACGGATGACGAGCCTCCGCCTGCGCCCGGGCCCTTGCCTCCTTCCTTGCCGTCGCCGCCTCCTCGGCCGCCTCCTTCGCCTCCAGCCATGTCCACCTTGCGTCTGAATCCTCCTCCTCGTCCTGGCCGTCGAGGCCAATGACGCCCCCTCCTCCTCGCCCTCCATCGGCGGGGAGCTAGAGTTGCTCGGCGTGGCAGCTCTATCCCACCAATGCCGCCATCCCGGCGGCTTCCCCTCGCCATCGGTGTCCGATGGCAACGACAGGTTGCTCATGGTGGCTAGCCGATGTTGGAGAAGAAGATGAATGGCAGCCGGTTGAAGATGAATTAGAACAGGCGCAGGCGCAGGGTGTCTTATTGAGCGGGGATTAATGGAGGCGCGTATAATGAAGAGGTATGCGGTTGCTCTTCCGCAGCGGTTCGGCCCTCCATTCCGGCGGTTCGCGCGTTGATCGGTGCGATTGCCACTCCGGCGGTTGCCTTCCCCGACAGTTGTTCTACTTTAATTCGCTCCGGCTCGAGCCAGGGTCATTGCCAGGCGGGCTCGTGGGAGAAGCGAGCGGACGCTCGGCGCGACCACGCAGCGTCCGCGGAGACGCAAACGTGCCACATATTTGCGCCGTGTTTACGTCTCCGCGGACGATCCGGACACTATGCGTCACCCCGCTGGAGCAGGGTGTATGCGCATTTCGGGTCCACGCGAACGCATACGGTCGCGCAACTTCTATTTGCGTCTCCCCCGTTGGAGATGCCCTGATGTGTGTCCGCTGAAACGGTCGCCGCTTTTGACTTTCGGACGTGAAGCAGCCACATCCACAATTAAAGTAAGGTAACCAAAAGTACTCATCAACACAACGCTAGGGTTATTGTCTTGCTGTAATTTTGGTTGAATCAGTATCATATTTCTTAAATTCTTGTTATTTCTCATGTTATATGCAAGCTCTACCAACTTGTACTACTCTGGCCTCTCTCCCTCCCCGTAGAACTGGGATGCCGGCTTCGTGCCGGTGTTTGATGGCTGGGGAGCGGGTGTGGCGTGCTAGGGCCGGGAGAAATCCTCGGTCTTTGACCATAGTGGCGGCGACGCCTTTGAGGCACCCTGACCTGGTGAGGCGCCAGTGAGGTCCCATCCCCTCACCTCCTACCCTCGTCCCGGTTGAAAGCCCAAAATCCGTTGGATTGGATGGCGGCGACTCATGGGCGTCATTTCCTCCTTGGAGGCGCCGTCTGGGGACCGGTGGTGTAGCGGCAAGCGATGCTATGGTTGGTGTGATTCTGTTGGCGGCGTGGCTGATGCTCGGCTCCGCTGCGTCTTTGAGTTCTATGGCTGCTCCCAAGCTTTCCCCTCTTCTGGGTGTCCTCGTTGAAGCTGTCCGTCGCATCGGTGTGCTTGTCACGGCGAGGCGGTCTGTGTGGTCTGCCCGGTTGGTTTCCTGGAATGCATCTCCCCTTGTTCTAGGGTGAATATCTCCACCCACCGACGGTACGGCGCCCTGCGATCTAGGGCAAGAGGGTTGGAACTCTCTTCGGCGATGGAGGAGGAGGAGGAGGAGGATGTTCCTTCGTTAACATCAGTGGTGATCACTGTGTGTTTCCCTCAATGCCAATGCTTACCTGGTGCTGCTACTACTTCTGTCTTGATGCTCTTGCGAGGAGGACATCGCCAGTTCAAGCTGCGTTTCTGATTTATCTTTGTGTGTTTGAGTTGGGTGTTGTTGTAAGCTATTTCAGCATTCTTGTAACTATTGACCGCACGGCTTTATTAATTTAAAGCAGAACTTCATGCCTTCAGTTAACAAAAAAAAAGCTTCTTAAAATTTGCCGCCGTTCTCAACTCCTCAAATCAATCAGCTTACAACTTGGGCCGGCACACGACAAAGGACCAGACGGCTTAACAATTTTTGCGATTGATGTCCCGATCCCAGTGAACTTACCGAGACGGACAAGTAGAAACTGACAGGGCACAGTGGACAAGCAGCAGCACAATGCAACAACTTGGTAGCTACATGTCACTTGAAGCTAGGATAACAAACCGTGAGCTTTGCAGCTGGTGCCATATGGCAATATGCTAGATTGATGAAGATCCAACCTTATCACCATATGAAGGCTTCATCACCATATGAAGGACACATGTTCTATCCTCTGAATATATATAGCATGCAGCAAAGTTAGGTCTATACCAATTACCAACTACAGCATACAGCAATCGCAGAAGCTACCATGGACATGCTCCAGCTTATCTCCTGCATCCACATAACAATAGCCCTGCTCTTGTTCACTCAAGCAAAGAGCTCCACTGAGGCATCCAAGGAAACAACCACCGGTTGCATTGCCGATGAGAGGATCGCCCTTCTCGCCTTGAGAGCAGGTCTTTCCGATCCTTCAAACCTCTTATCGTCATGGAACGGCGGGGACTGCTGCCGATGGAAGGGCGTGCGATGCAGCAATAGCACCGGGCATGTCGTCGAGCTTGATCTCCATAGCCCCGATTGCAGAAACAACTTTGGTAGTAAATTGGTGCTAGGAGGAATCATAAGCTCCTCGCTGGTTGATCTGCATCACCTGCAGCATCTCAACCTCAGCTGCAACGATTTTGGAGGGGCACAAATACCGGAGTTCTTTGGTTCTCTCCACAACTTGGAACATCTCGACCTATCCCTGTCCTACTTCAGCGGGATGATACCGCCGCACCTCGGTAACCTCTCCAACCTGCGTTACTTCATTCTTGATTCCGTTGACAGCAGCAACTACATATACTCCACCGATATCACCTGGTTGTCAAGGTTATCTTCCCTCGAGCATCTAGACATGAGCTCCGTGAATCTCGGTTCCATTCAAAACTGGGTTACCGTGGTGAACATGCTTCCCTCCCTAAAATCCCTTCGTCTCTTTAGGTGCCAGCTTAGCAGCAGCCCCGATTCTATCCTGCATTTGAATCTTTCATCTATTGAAACGCTCGACATTTCTGGCAACCAATTCCGTAAGCCTATCACACCCAACTGGTTCTGGGAATTGACTAGCCTCAAGCATCTTGCTATCTCGGACAATGAGTTTAGCGGACCATTCCCTGATGAAATAGGGAACATGACATCTATGGTCAAGATTGATTTGTCTTTCAATAACCTCGTGGGCATGATACCATCAAATATGCAGAATTTGTGTAACTTGGAAGAATTGCTTCTGGCTTATAACAACATCGACGGAAGCATAGCAGAACTATTTCAACGTTTACCTAGGTGCTCATGGAATAAATTGCGATCCTTGCGTCTACCTTGCTGCAATTTGACAGGAAGCCTGCCAACCATGCTAGAGCCCCTGAGAAATTTGGCTACCCTTGACCTATCAATAAACAATCTCATCGGTGTTGTGCCACTTTGGATAGGAGATCTCGCGAAGCTAACTTACTTAAATCTTGGTATCAACAGTTTACATGGTGTTATACATGATGGTCATTTGTCGGGCTTATTAAGCTTGGAGATACTGTCGTTGTGTTATAGAAATTCTATAGCCATCATAGTGAATTCTACTTGGGTCCCTCCTTTCAGTCTAACAGAGGCTATTCTTGGGTCATGCATTCTCGGGCCTAACTTCCCAATGTGGCTCAGAAACCAAAACAGTCTAACATATCTTGACATATCAAACACTAGCATATCCGACATCGTACCGGATTGGTTTTGGATAACTTCTTCTTCAGTGAATAGTCTTCATATCTCCAATAACCGAATGAGCGGTTTTCTACCTTCTACAATGGAGTTCATGAGAGCAACTGAAATGGATCTCAGTTCAAACCATTTCACTGGTCCTCTACCTAAGCTTCCCACCGATCTCCTTTATTTGGATATCAGTGAAAACAATTTATCTGGGCCATTGCCGGTAGACTTCGGAGCATTGGGTCTTTATTCACTTGCTCTGTTTGGCAACTCCATCTCCGGTCTTATTCCATCATCTCTCTGCAAATTGAGAAATCTACATTTTGTAGATATATCAAGAAATAACCTATCTGGGTCAGTTCCTGATTGCTTACTTGACACTTCGGTAGCAAACGTAAGACCCCTGAGTGTTCTGAATTTAAGAGATAACAGCCTCTCCGGTGAATTTCCTTCCTTTCTCAAAAACTGCCAACAGCTTGTCTTTCTTGACCTCACAAATAATCAATTCTTTGGTGGTTTGCCACCATGGGTTGGGGATAAGCTAACTTCTTTGGGATTCTTACGGGTGAGAAACAATACGTTTTCTGGTCATATTCCGGTGGAACTCACAAAGCTAGTAAATCTTCAATATTTGGACCTTTCCTACAACACCCTATCAGGAAGCATACCGAAATCCATTGTTAACTTCACAGGGATGATGCTTGTTAGAAATGACGAGACTGAAAGGCAATACTTTGACCGTGGCGATCACTACACGGTAATCACAAAGGGCCAAGAGCTATTTTATGCACAAGAAATTATACATATGGTGAACTTGGATTTGGCATGTAATAATCTTATGGGAGATATTCCTGAAGAGATTGGCAGTCTCGTCGCACTGAAGAATCTGAATTTATCACGGAATACCTTGGGCGGAAAAATTCCAGAGAATATTGGCGCCTTAATCCAAGTTGAGTCACTGGACCTATCACACAATGGATTGTCTGGTGAAATCCCTTTAAGCTTATCGGATCTCACATCATTGAGCCGCCTGAACCTATCCTACAACAATTTGACAGGACGGATACCATCCGGAAATCAGTTGCAAACACTCGAAGACCCAGAATATATCTATGTTGGCAACCCAGGCCTTTGTGGTCCTCCTCTCGCGAGGAAATGTTGGCAACCCGAGCCAATTCCAGCTACTCGCGAACATTATGATGATATAAGCGACGCGGTTTCATTTTTCCAGGCCATGGGTTCTGGATGTATAATGGGTATCTGGGTAGTCTTCTGTACCTTGTTGTTCAAGAGGAAGTGGAGAGTTTCTTGGTTCTCACTTTGTGACAGATTGTATGACAGGGCTTATGTGCAAGTGGCACTTACCTGGGCTTCCTGGACACGAGCAAATGGGTAGAAGCTGAGATCAACCTCTACCATGTAAACTGTCGGAATTTTGCCATGTACTGATGTGTCAAAATATTGTAGCAAGTACTATTCACAGATATGTATTTCAGGACTATGCCATCAACTGACGTTGGCATGATTTGGGGCATGTGTAATTTCAGGCGAACTGAATAACGTCAAGGACAGCAATGACAGTGCCCTGTTCCTGGTGTGCCAATGCCTGAATTAGCTGCTGTCGATATATATTTTCTTGCAATGGTATTGAATGTTATGATGAAGCCATTCAGTGGTTGGAACGTATATGAAGTAGGGGAATCATGGTCTGAGGGCATCTCCAGCGGCACGACGCAAACGAGCGTCCGTTTGTGTCCGCCGTGACCGGAAATGCGTCTGGCACCACCTCCAGCGGGCCGACGCAAAGTGACCGAGCCGTCCACGGAGACGCAAACCGGGCCAGGTTTGCGTCTCGGCGGACGCTGTGCGGACGCGCAAAGTGTCCGCTCGGTCCTCGCGCAGGCCCCCCTGGCAGCGGCACAACTGCTTCGTGTTCCGCGGTATTACTTCTGGGCGGCGCGCTGCAGCCTTTGCAGGGGCCGCGTTAATGGCGTGCCTCGGCTTCCGCAATCGTGCGCAGCTAGTAGGCGTTGCACTGGCAGGCCATTGAAGGCGAGATGGCGTCGGAGCCTCTTAAAGGGACGCTGCCGGCGCCCATTTTCCCGACCAAAACCATTGGCAAAATCCCACAGTAGCCACCACACCGATGCCATGGGGAAGAAATGTTGGCCGTTCCGGAAGACGAAGAACGACCAGGAGGCTAGCGGCTCGCGTTCCGGCAAGAAAGCACGGGTCAGCCGGTACGTCCGCGTTGACCTCGCTTGGCAGCTATGGGAGGAAAACCGGCCGGTACCATGGCCGGACGCCAACTTGCCGGGAGGGGGCTGGTACCTGAACTCGCGGTGCGTGCCGGTCCCCCCGTGCCGCGCGAGGGCCGAGAGCGGCGGGACGAGGTGCGGCGCCGCCGCGCGGTCTTGCCGCCGGATCTGCGGGAGAATCCGGCGTACGCGCTAAACTCCTACAACTGGATTTCCTTCGGGACGTGGGAGTTCGACGCGCGGCGCCGCGCTGCCTACCTCGCCGACGTAGACTACTTCGAGCGCGAGATCGCCGCCGAAGAAGAAGAGAACGACCACGAGGACGCGGACGAGGACGGCGACGTGACCATGCCGCAGTACGACCACGACGACGGTGGACCGGCGTGGGATCCGGAGACCCAGCCACCGGACATTTTAGAGGAGGAGGCCATTGCCATGGCACTGGCCAACAGCGAGCAGGGCGAGCTCAACGAGCTCGCTTTGTGGCACGGGCTCGCAATCCAGCTCCGCGAGTCAGCGCTTGCGCAGGGGAGGCCGGCGACTCCTCCGGCCACGCCGACGCGTTCCAACGTCCGCGCTCCGCCTGCTGCTCTAGCGTGGGATCCCTGGCCACAGCCTCCTGCCCGTGCGGCGGTACCTCCTCCACCGCCAGCGTACGAGCTTCCATGGCCGACGCAGCAGCTGATTGACCTCGTCAGCGACGACGACCAGTAGACAGCGCGTATTTTAGCACGCCTTTCTGGCTTTTTTATGTCCTTTTTATTATCATGTAAATTATGGCGTATGAATGAAAAAAAAAATTATGCGTCGTGCCGCTGGAGCCACCCCCGACGCAAACGGACACCCGGACGCTTTCGACCATTTGGCCCGACGCAAACGCACACGACGCGTCCGTTTGGCGATGCCCTGATGGAATAGTTAGAAATGATCAACCAAACCTCCGGTACAGGCGCGGAGATGCTCCCAGGCGCGGCGACTGCGCCCACCTCCTCCCCGCGTCCGACGGCGGCCTCCTCCACCCCTCCGGCCGCCGAGCGGCCGGCCGCCCCCGTTCCCCAGGTTCGTCTCTCCCCCAGGCTCCGTGGTTCCTCTCGGAGGAGCGGAGGCGTTCTCTCCTCCAAGGATCCATCCTCGTCTCCGATCCAGATCGGGATCGGGCCGCCACGCCGCCGTCGATCTCTCCGCCCCGCTCGGTGCGGCGGGCGGCCTCCTGCGACTCCGAGTTCGTGCCGGACTCCGCGCCTGCCTCAGCCATCACAACGCTGGGCCCCCCCTCTGCTTCATCTCTCCATGGGTTGACCGTCGCCCCCGCCATTAATGCGGCCGGTGGAGCGGGCGCCTTCAATGCCCCGCTGCTCCGCTCCATCGTCATTGCCCCGGCCACCTACATTCATCAAGGCACGTCCACTCCGCCCGCGGCGCCCCCCTCCCGACATGATGAGGGATGGGTCTCTGCCACGCCGCGGCGCCGCTCGTGACGGGACAGCTCTTCATGGCGCAATGAAGGAAGGGCGCCCCCGTCGGCTTCGCGCCTGTCCCAGACCGAGGCAGCTGCCATCCGCTTCAAAAAGAGGACCGACGGCCTCTGTGCCCGTTGTCTCGCGCCCGCGCACCACCACCTCGCCTCCGCTTATCGTGATAAAGTGAGGTGCCTCTCCTGCAACCTCTCCGGCCACAAAGAGCGCACCTGCCCTCTCCGCCTCGCCAAGCGCGCCGCCAAGAGACGAGCAGGGGCTCAGGCTCTACCCCAACCACGCCTGTGCCCCTCGTCCTCGTCTCCCTCCGCTCCGGGCGCCCGTTCGTGGGCTGCTGTCGTCGCCGCTCCTTCGCTGGCCGCTGTCGGAACGCCTCCTCCCGCGCCTGTCGCCGCCCTGCCTCCTCCCCCACCCATGGCTCTCAGTGGCATCGGCTCCGCCGCGACGCGGCCCGAGGAGGACACCGTCATCATCGCTACTTCCTTCGAGATGGACCAGGAGATGAAGAACTGGGAGGCTACCGTAGCCATCGGCTGGGTCGTCAACGGCAACCGCAAGATTGAAGCCAAAGCCATCGACCGTGCCATCCGGAAGGAGTTCCGCCTCAGCCACCGCGACCTCAGCGTCTGCCCCCATCAGCCGGTGCAGTTCCTCCTCAAATTCGAGCACAAGGCCCACTGCACGGAGGTGCTCAAGCGCGGGCGCATCAAGGCCGACAATGCCTTGATCCAGCTGCGGCCATGGCGCCCGCTCGAGCACGCGTTCGGGGCCGCCATGTCCTTCCGCGTCCGCCTCTGCCTCGAGGGTGTCCCTGCTTACGGCCTTACGCCGTATGTCCACGAGCGCATCATGGGCCGCCGTTGCTCCTTCGACCGGCTGGACGACTCATCCGCGCTGCTGACCAGCGCCAGGTCCCTCGACATTTGGGCTTGGACGGCGAACCCCAGCTCCATTCCCAAGGTGGTTTGGCGCACCTTCACCAGCAGGGGCGCCGGCGGCTTGGCCTCCGAGGTCTTCGTCCACGAGGTTCGCCCCACCGGCAGCAAGCGCGGCGCCACTTTCCGCATCATCGTGCACCTGGACAAGATGGAGGATTGCAGCACGGCGCCGCTCGACTTCTTTGGCTCCAGCACCGACGCCGCCGCATTCCGTCCTATGCCTGTAAGCTTTGACTGGCATTACCTCACCGTTGATGGATTGCCCCCTACGACCATGCAGAATGAAGACGACGACGAGGTCCTGGCGCGCGCGGCGGCCCTTGCTCGACGGGGTCGTGGCGGCCCACGTGATGATCACCCACGCGTGCACCCGCGTTGGGACGATCGCGGCGAAGACCATGACCACGACGGCGCGGCTCCCAGGGACAGGAGGGGCCTCGGCGATCGCTGGGGCACGGACGGGAGCTTCCGCCGTGAGCAAACTCGCTCTTCCCGCCGCCGCGACAGTGGACACGGTGGCCACGGGCGCCGCCACGACACCGACATCGACATGGCGGACGCACCACCGGTGCCTCCACCTACGGCCTGGGCCGAGCACGGCGGCGAGCTGCGTGCCTTCATCGCGGAGCAATGAGCCTTGCTGCGTTCTGAGCTCTTGACTTGCCTCAAGGAGGCTGTGGCGCCCACTCTGGCCGAGTCGGCGGCGCTGCGCGCATGGCAGGGGCGTGCCCTCTCCTTCATCGACAAGGCCTGCGGGCCTCTGCCGCCTCCGCAACCGTCCCAGCTGCCAACCATGGGCACCACCTGCTCCGACGACCTTGATGGCACCCCTCGAAGCTTCGAGGAGGACGCGGGCCTCGCAAACCAGACGCCTTTCATCGACGACGGCGTGATCCTGGGGCAGCTGGAGCTGCTGCATCTCTCCTCTCCCGTTCAGGAGATCGACGACGGGGCCTTGGGCTTGGCCTCGCCCATCCTCTCGATGCTGCCGGCCTCGCCGGTCGTGGGGACTGAAGCCTGGGACGATGCGGCTCACTTGACGGTCTCCAAGGAGCCTGCGTCGCCGATCCTCTCGCCGATGCCTAGCCTGCCGAGCCAAGGGCAGAGGCCCACGGCTACTCCTCCAGGCCTTGGCCTCGCCTGCTCCATCGTTGCTGGGGACCCCGTCCAGGACGCCGTTGTCGTTGCACCTCTGCAGGAGTTCCTAGTGTCGATCACGGGGCCGGTGCTCCAGCCTCTGCTTAGCATGCCCGCTCCACGGCAGAAGAAGACGCGCGCCATCGCTATTGGACCGCCGCGACGCAGTGGCCGTATCGCCATCAAGAAGAAGGCGCGACAGCTCAGCGAGGGCTCCATTGCCATCCAGGAGCTCGTCGCCAAGGTCTGCGGAATATTGGCCCCGACCGCTTCATTCGACGCTGCATCCGCCATCGCCTACCAATAGATGTTCCAGAACGCACCGCTCGCCGCGTCCGCGATCAAGGCGCTCGAAGCCCTTGTCAAGCAGGTCAAGAAAGTGAAGAAGAAGGCACCGGCCATTGCCTTGGCCAAACCTGTGATCTCTGGTGCTGATGATTAGTGCCCCCTCTTCGGGCTGTTGCATTGGCCTTTTGGCCCGTGTTTGTATCCCTGAGCATGTGACCCGTAGCTCCTCTTCGGCTCCTCTAGGTTTTCGCTACTGTACTCGCTCCTCTGCAAACAAAGACATCGCTTCTGCTGCTTCTTCGGGTCATGTTTTGTCTTCTGAGCACCGCGTCCACGTGTTTTCTTGTTTCCTTTAATGGATCAAAGATGTGTCAACATCCTCGGCTGGAACCCTCGCGGGTTAAATGAAAAAGTGCGCCGCGATGCGGTATGAGACCTGGTAAAAGATACCCGAGCCACCATCGTCTGTCTCCAGGAGACCAAGCTCGCTGTGGTGGATGATGCTATCATCACCTACACGCTCGGCCCGTCTTTCGTTGTGGGCTATGCCTTCCTTCCCTCCTTAGGAACCGGCGGCGGCATGATCATCGCTTGCTCCGACGCTCACTTCTCCATCTCGGACATCCACGCCACTACCTCCAAGCTTTCGGCCACCATAAAGTCTCGCAGCGACGGTTCGGAGTGGTCGATCACTTGTGTCTACGGACCTCAGGGCTTCCAGGAAAAAAGCTCGCTTTCATTGACGAGTTACATGGCCTCCGACCTTTCGTCCGTGATTCCTGGCTCATTTTGGGGGATTTCAACCTCATCACCAAAGCGTCCGACAAGAACAACTTGAATATAAATCGTCGTCTCATCGGCAAATTCAGAGCAGCCAGGGACTTCCTCGAATTAAAAGATATGCGCATGGATGGGCGACGCTTCACTTGGTCAAATGCCCAAGTCGACCCAGTGCTCACGAAGATCGACCACGTTTTCTTCTCAGCTGAGTGGGATGCTGCTTTCCCGAACGCCTACCTTCAAGCTATCACCTCGGCTTGTTCGGATCACGCCCCCTCTTTCTTCAAGGAAATGTGGCGAGCCAAAGAAAGCCTTCCTTTAAGTTTGAGGAGTTCTGGCTTAGTATGCACGGCTTCAAAGAGACTGTCTCTGCCGCCTGGAACAAGCCGGTTCTTGCATCTGATCCCATCCGTCGTGTCCACATAAAGCTATCTAGGACCGCCAAGGCGCTGAAAAAGTGGCAACGCGAATGTGTGGGCGACTTGCGTACTCAAATTGCCACGGCCAAGGAGATCATTTGGCGCCTCGACCAGGCTGAAGAGTCTAGGCCCCTCTCTGTGGGGGAAAGATCACTCCGGACGCAACTCAAGTCCTCTTACTTGGGGCTGCTTGCTATCCAGAAAGTGAAGCTCCGTCAAAGGTCCAGGCTAACTTGGATACGGTTAGGAGATGCAAACTCGAAGCTCTTCCATGCCAGGGCTAATGGACGTCGCCGTAAGGTCCACATCCAGACTCTCAACCATGCCTCGGGCGTGGCGATCACTAAGGAAGATAAGCAGGATGTTTTGCTTCAACACTTCAAGGGCATCATGGGCACTAAGGCTCCTCGTCTCCTAAGACTGGATTGGGAGGGTCTGAATTACC
>NC_061513.1:173052138-173084652 GCF_022539505.1 Lolium rigidum | reverse complement strand
GAGGCCCTAGAAGCTTCATTTATAGCGGTGGGATAAAATTACATCAAGGAACAGAAGAAAAACTGAAATTACAACATAGTCCTTGTTTTTTGCTAAGAGGACCTCGAACTGAAAAGCAGAACGCGATCCGGTCCTCCTCCACCGACAGTGCTTGACCTCGATGTCGCAGCCGTCGACCATGCCGTCGGGGACTACACCACTTGGGGAAAGGTCGACGATGAACTCCGCGGTGAGGTTGATGAAGATCCTCCGCGATGGCTCAGAGGCCTGGAGAAAGAAGAGTCGCAAGAGCCGGGAGCTCCGCAGTGCGAAGGGGCCCCTTTGGCCAGATGTAGTAGCGGAGCCATGAAGCCGGTGCTTAGATCCTTCGCCAGAAGAAGCTTCAACGATCCCCAGAGCTCGAGATCTAGCCGTCGCCAAGCTCCGGCCTCCACCATGGCGGCCAGATCCGGCAAGATCGGATCGAAATCGAGCTCCACGGAGCTTATTGGTTGGAGGTGTAGAAGAGATCTCCTCCGATGCAGTTTCCTCCGGCCACCGGAGCAGCACAGAGAGGAGAAACTCCGCCACTGGACGGCCTGAGCTGCTCGCTAGCTCCGACCACCAGACCCTCCAGATACACGGCATGACGCCAGACCGGCAAACTGCCAAACTATCTCGACAAAACCCTAAACTACTATATACAGAAGGCCGGCCTCCTCTCCCCCAACGCCTCTGGCCAGCAGAGCCGCCGAAGAGGAGAGGGAGAGGAGCCGGTGAGGTCTCAAGGACTCTCAAAGTACTGTAGAGGGGTGAGAGGGGGATGAGCAGCTCGGCTTTCCAAGTATCTGCCACTATATATGCGGCAGATAGGGTTATGACTCTGTTTTACTGGATGATTCAGTCCATCCATTACGTTGCCTAATTTGTTTGCACTGCTATGCACGTACTAGTATTCTACTAAACAAGTAAGGGGCGGCCCTAGCTGGCGCTCGATCGTCAGGAAGATAATGAGCGATCGGTTTCCCCCAGCCCAATTAGGGAAAGTCATGTTAGCAACTCTAAATCCGTATTTGAAAATTCAAAATGTTTTATCTCACAAACGACAACTCCGATTTAAGATCTGTTTTCACCAATAAATCCGTCTCGACGAGATCTTCAAAACTAGCACCCATGTTGATATGTTTCGAGAAACTTTTAATCGGGCTAAAAGTTATCAACCCTCTCTATCTGAATAATCAACCTCTCCATACTTGACTGATCAACGGTAAATGTATAAAATTATCAACCTGGTGCAGGCTATTGAGGGAAAGTTCTGCATGCATGCACAAATAGACGAATCTGCTGATGTCAGCGATCTTTTTCAAATTTGTAAATTCAAAATGTTTTAACTTTCAAACGACAACTCCAAATTGAGATTCGCTTTCACCAATAAATCCGTCTCGACCAGATCTTCAAAACTAGCACCCATGTTGATATGTTTCGAGAAACTTTTTTTCGGGCTAAAAGTTATCAACCCTCTCTATCCGAATAATCAACCCCTCCGTACTTGAGTGATCAACGGTGAATGTATAAAATTATCAACCTGGTGCAGACTATTGAGAAAAAGTTCTGCATGCATGCACAAATAGACGAATCTGCTGATGTCAGCGGAATCTTTTCCAAATTTGAAAATTTAAAATGTTTTAACTTTCAAACGACAACTCCAAATTAAGATTCGCTTTCACCAATAAATCTGTCTCGACGAGATGTTCAAAACTAGCACCCATGTTGATATGTTTCGAGAAACTTTTTTTCCGGCTAAAAGTTATCAACCCTCTCTATCTGTATAATCAACCCCTCCGTACTTGAGTGATCAACGGTGAATGTATAAAATTATCAACCTAGTGTAGGTTATTGAGGGAAAGTTCTGCATGCATGCATGCATAAATAGACGAATATGCTGATGTCAGCGGAATTCCAAATTTGTAAATTCAAAACGTTTTAACTTTCAAACGACAACTCCAAATTAAGATTCGCTTTCACCAATAAATCCGTCTCGACGAGAGCTTCAAAACTAGCACCCATGTTGATATGTTTCGAGAAACTTTTTTCCGGGCTAAAAGTTATCAACCCTCTCTATCTGAATAATCAACCCCTCCGTACTTGAGTGATCAACGGTAAATATATAAAATTATCAACCCCAAAGTTTATTTTATTTGAAACAGTTTAGTGATATTTTTTTTAGTTTAGAATCTATCAACCCGGTGTCCTGTTATTTATCAACAGTAAATATAAATTACTACCAACCCTAAAAATCTTATTTTATTTTGAATATTTTGGCGACTCTTTTTAGTTTACAATTTATCAACCCGGTGCCCCGTTATTTATCAATGATAATTATAAATAACTACCAACCTTTAAAAGTATTCCATTTAGAATATTTTAGCGAACATTTTTTTATTTTACAAGGTATCAACCCGATGCCTCATTATTTATCAACGATAAATATAAATAAATAATAACCCTAAAAAGTATTTCATTTAGAATATTTTAGCGACTCTCTTTTAGTTTAGAAGCTATCAACCCGGTGACCCGCTATTTATCAATGGTAAATATAAATAAATATCAATCCTAAAAAATTAATTTAATTTAAAATATGTAGCGACTCTTTTTTGTTTAGAAGTTATCAACCCGGTGCCCCGTTATTTATCAACGGTAAATATCCTAGCAACCCTAAAAAGTAATTTTCATTAAGAATTTTTTTAGCAACTTTTGTTAGCTTACAACTTAAAACAGTACTTAATTTGAGTAGCAAGTGGTAGTTCATTTGAGTTGCAAGTGGATCTTCCCACCCGTTATTTTCCCCCTTAAAAACCACTAGCCCGAAAAAGGGAATTGCAAAAGGACCTCATTAAATATGAATTACCGTACGAAAAAAACCCCAAAAGGGAATTGTAAAAAGAGAATTGCAAGTCTGCCTCGTGCTGAAAAAAAAGAGTGAGATGCTATGTGTATGCATGCAACAACTTATGAAACAGTGCTGAAAAGTTGGCTCATTAAATGCAAATCCATGAGATGCTCTGTACATGTGCATGCATGCAGTGTGAACGCTCTTGAGTGCATGCAACTTGCAAAGTAGTAATACAAGCTGTTAGTGTGAACATGTGTGAACGCAATTAAAACACTACGTGATACAAAAGGGAATTGAGTCGCGCTTTCGCGCGAGCGCTCCGCGTCGACAGAAACTGAGCGCTCCAGCAAGCGATTGCCAGAGAGGGGATTCGACAAGTAAGGCCGTTGCATTCCCTGCTTTCTGAGCGATTGGACGGCGCGCGCATCGTCGTGTTGGCCAGGGTCGGTGCGTGGGCCATCATTTGGGCCTGGCCCGCTGCTGCATGTCTGACGCGTGTTGAGAGTTTGGTGCGTGGTGCGTATTCTGAGGGTTTGACCGAGCTTTTCTTCCTCCCCTGAGGGTATCTCCAGCGACGCGACGCATTTCGGACGTTCGAAATGTCCGTTTGCGTCGCACGGCGGACACGAGACTGATCGTTCTTGTCCGCGCGTCCGTTTGCATCTTGGGTGGCTCCAGCGGCGCGACGCATTTCCGCGTTTGCATGAAATATGAAGTTTCGAAACAACAAAATTATATTCAACGAAGTCATAGTTATTACATTTAAATTTTAAAAAGTCTGCATGCAAATAAGATAGTACTCCTCTAGGCATGATCTGCATGCCCAACCAATATCCATTGATGCTCAATCAGATCCGTTTGCAGCTGTTTGGAGACGTTCTCGTCAGTGACTTCTACATTCCTATGTAGATAGTCCTGCCAAGATGAAGCTCCAGGAAGTGGCGCAACCAGCTCACCTTGGAAATCCCATTGGTTCTCATTGCGGCCATCAGGATGCTCGTTCTCAACGATCATGTTGTGCATGGGTGCAAACTGCGGATCAATGGCCGCGCACAATAGCGCCGAAAACACAAGTAGAAACGTACCGGCGCAATTGACCGAACAGGTCGTGGGCGGCGCGGAAGGGCGGCGCAACCGGGAGCGTTTCGGCCGAAAACAGCCGGCACGTACGCGGCGGAGCACGCTCCTGCTCTCCCGCGCGGCAAGAACGGAGCCGACGCCGACTACTGCGGCGCTATGGCCGTACGGCGGCGCTAGGGGTAGGGGTGGTGCCGTCGCATTAGGGCAGGAAAGAAGGGGAACAAGAAGCAAATCGAAGCGGTCGATTTCGCTGTCCCTGACATGCGGGACCGGGTAAGAAATGCAGGACGCTCCGCGCGACCGCCGAGCGTCCGCGGAGACGCAAACCTGACGCATATTTGGGTCAGGTTTGCGTCTCCGCGGACGGCTCGGTCACTTTGCGTCGCCCCGCTGGAACAGACCCCAGACGCATTTCCGATCACGGCGGACGAAAACGGTCGCTCAGCGTCCGTTTGCGTCGCGCGAGATGCTCTGAACCTCGCATCTAGAAGCGGCGTGACCTCATGGAAGACGGGATCGATGACGACGATGCAGACGAATAAGTGGCGAGAACAGAGCAGCACGCCGGCGTCCAGCTTAAGGTGCCAGCACGGGCGTCGGAGCGGATGGCCCTGTGTGGTAGCGAGCTCCAGGGCGTCGGGCTCCCGGCGGCACGAGGTGGCCGGCTGCCCACCAGCGTCGAGGCGGGTGACCTGTCCGACTCCCCACCTTCACATCCACCGGATCCTACCAGGAAAGGCGGAAGGACGGGTCCGGCACGGCGCACGCGGAATCCATCCGGCAGCTTGCTGCCTCTACAATCCAGATATATAGGCGCGCGGGCATGCCTGACTTGCTGCAATGGAAGTGGACAAGTAGGAGTTTGATTCTTTTTCTTTGCTTTGATTTTCTTTCTCACTGTAAATCGCTGGGTGCGGATGATTTCCGTTCTTGATTTTTTTGACCAGCCTCAACTTTTGTTCAAATTATTTGTGCAAGATTTTAGAATTTTCACACTGCAGATCGCTGGGTATATATTGATAAAAACAATTCTTGCAGGTGGCGTATATGGATGAAGTTTCCAACCGAAAATCGATTAATGTATGTACTGCTTTAACTGAACTAACATATAAATTCGGAGGAGTTAGGTCAACGCTTGCAGTGGTTTCTTTGATTTGTGCTAGCTTTGTTCATCGGATTCAGTAGCGCATTACTTTTGTTAATTTGTTTTGCAATCTAGATGTTGACATTGCATATTAAGATATATTTTCCGCTCTTTTTTGGACTATTGTAAAAACACAATGGTTCACTAGATGGACTACAAACTAGATATGTCTTGCCTTACTGATCAGTAATCATAGTACTAAATTTCACTGCTATAAGAGATGTTGCGGCTACATCTTTATCTTTTGTTGGTAAGTTGGAAATTTTGTCATCTTTACCAACAAAGGCGCCATGCATTTTCTTCTACTCTCGCTGTGCTGGTTCCGATGCGCCGGTGCAGGACCTTAATGGTACCCGCTTGTCCGCTTGACCTAAAGGTTCCTCTCGCGAGGTATGGGCTCTGTGTCAACGGCATGCAGTTACATGGACTAATGGGCCGGTCTTACTCGCTCTTCTTGGTTATTCGCTTTTTCTTTATACGGTTTGGTATTCCTCATCTTGATTGTTTCGGAAGCCTGGTGTTCTAATCGTTTCGATTTTTCACTGAGAAAGTCAAGAAAAATATTTATAAGTTGCTGTTGCTAAAATTAGTTACCCACTAATTAATTTTCTTTCTCAAAATTTCTTTGCAATTGTTATAAACTAATTGGTCCCAGGATAAAAAGATGGCTGTATTTCGTTTAGATGCGGCCAATATTTTTCAAGTAATGATCCCTGTACAACAGACCACATGAATTACAAAGGCATATTGCATTAAAAATATTACATGAATTACAAAAGCATATCCTAGGAGACTGAGCCAACATGTTCTTTAGAACACAATACTTATACAATACATGCTTGCTAAGCCGTGTCCATATGTTCATCTATAGATACATCTGGTTTCTCTCTGCTGACAGTGTTGAAGCACTTGATGCTGATAAACTGATACATGTAAGCAAAAAGGGAACAATTATTTTTCTGGTTATTACTCTAATAGTGTAACCGTGTTGACAACCCTGCGTTCCGAGACCATCCCCGGGACAAGCAATTTTTATCGTTTGATCTTTACCCTGAGCAATTCGAACCATTCAGTTTTACCGTTTGGGTAATGCTTTGGATCTGAAGAACACTGCAGTCCTCTGAAGTCATCTGTTGTAGGATGTAGTTTGATGAAGTTTGACGAGCGAGTCAGAGGAGTAAGGAATTTGGGGCCTTTTTCACCAAGAACAGTTATGTCAGGTGAAGTTGCTACATCATGTGGGGTTAAAGAACAAGATAAGGATTTCAGTTCTGAAAATCTGTTGATGGTTCTGTGAGGTTGGATGACGGTGAAGATGCTAAGGAGAACTTGATGCGAGTGAACTTTAAGGATATCACAGTGTGAACTAAATTCAGTGAGATAATGAGCAACCTGATAAAGTCAGCGTGAGCACTAAGTTTAATAGCCAAGCATTGTCGAGGGAAGGAAGTAGTGTTTCTGGGCCATGTGACTGATGACAACGCCTGTAGCAGTATATGCAGCATTACTAGCAAGCAAACCTTATTAAGATTTGAGGTGGCAGGCAGTTCAGGTTCTCTAGGACCAGGCCATATCACTTTACTGAAGAGGCTTGGTTGGGGCTACATTGGTTGTGTTTATTTACCATACCTTAGTTGCACAGATTGCTATGAAGATTATGGACATGACATCTCTTGCTAGCAGGAAAAAAAATTCTCGCAGTACAAGCTAAAAGTGAGATATATTGCAGTAATTGGATTTTTTTTCCTTCTAGCTTTGTATGTACACTCACTTTGACATGGATACGTTATCATGCAGTCATGTTGGATGATTGAGTTTTTCCCTATAGGAAAACTTGCACACCCTAAGAAAAAAGCAACCTAGGAAGTATTTCGCTAAAAAAGGTGCCAAATAAGTTCCGTGCTATTATTGTTTATAGTTCACTATTAGCTATATATTATATGTTATTGTTCCGCCAACAAAATACGACGATACAACATCAATTTTGGTTTGGGAGTACAGGATTCCTGGCTCCTACTCTTTGTAGGTATAAATTTTAAGCATTTCCATTCGAAATGAAAATGTTTGATGTTATTTATTTTCTACAACTGCAGCTGGTAGTTATTAGAGGCTCATATGTTTGCTAAAAAAGAAAATGCGGTGCAAATTCAACAATACAGGCCTATATGTTTGCTTAATGTTAGTTTCAAAATTTTCACTAAAGTCTCCACCAATCGGGTTTCAGTAGTGGCTCACAAAATAGTAAAACCTACCCAGACGGCCTTTATGCCTGGTAGACATATCTTGGAAGGGGTTGTTGTTTTGCATGAGACAATCCATGAATTACATCGTAAAAAGTTAGATGGGGTTTTATTTAAAATTGACTTCGAGAAGGCATATGATAAGGTGAAATGGCCTTTCCTTCAACAAGTTTTGCGGATGAAGGGTTTTAACCCAGTTTGGTGTGATCGAATTAAAAACTTTGTGCAGGGGGGAAGTGTTGGGATTAAGGTTAATGATGATGTTGGTCATAATTTTCAAACAAAAAAGGGTCTGAGACAGGGAGACCCACTATCTCCGATTCTATTTAATATCATAGCTGATATGTTAGCTATTTTAATTATGCGGGCTAAGGAAGCCGGTCAAGTGGGTGGTCTTATTCCCCATTTGGTTGAGGGGGGGGGGGGGGGTCGGTTTTGCAGTATGCAGATGATACTATTATTTTTATGGAGCATGACTTACTTAAAGCGGTTAATATGAAAGTTATATTATGCATCTTTGAGCAGCTATCAGGGCTAAAGATAAATTTCCATAAGAGCGAACTATTCTGTTTTGGTAAAGCATCAGAAATGGAACACCAATATAAAGAAATATTTGGGTGTGCATCTGGTTCTCTGCCGATTAGATATCTGGGAATCCCAGTTCACCACCGTGTGCTCCGTAATTCGGAATGGAACCCAGTTGAAAATAGATTTGCTGCAAAGTTAGGTTGTTGGAGGGGAAAGTTGCTTTCGTATGGAGATCGACTTACCCTTATCAACGCGGTTCTTACTAGTTTACCCATGTTTATGCTATCCTTTTTGGAGATTCCGGTAGGAGTAAGAAAGAGACTTGATTTTTATCGGTCTCGCTTCTTTTGGCAATCAGATGAGCATAAGAAGAAATATAGATTGTCTCGTTGGAATATAATTTGTAGACCTAAAGATCAAGGGGGTTTAGGTATTGAAGTCCTTGAACTGAAAAATAAATGTTTGCTAAGTAAATGGCTTTTCAAATTATTAACTGAGGAAGGAGTGTGGCAACAATTGCTACACAATAAGTATCTCAAGCATAAGACTTTAGCCCAGGTTGAGGAGAAACCCACTGATTCCCCATTTTGGAAGGGATTAATGCGGGTTAAGACTGAGTTTTTTAAGAGGGGAAAATTCACGGTAGGAGATGGGTCGAGGATTCGGTTTTGGGAAGATATATGGTTGGGTGATGTGTCCATCTCTGTATAATATTGTCCAAAGAAAAAATGTGTTGGTATCTACGGTTCTGAGGCAAGTGCCTATTAACATTGGTTTTAGGAGATCTCTAAATGAACATAAGTGGAATCGGTGGCTGCATCTATGCGAGCGTTTAATGTATGTGCATCTTACTAATGAAAATGATAAGTTTATTTGGAACTTAACAGAGTCGGGTGTGTTCTCAGCTAAATCTATGTACTTGGATCTTATGAATGGACATACTAGATTTTTGCGCAAATACCTTTGGAAGATCAAAATTCCGCTAAAGATTAAAATTTTTATGTGGTTCCTTAGTAATAAGGTGTTGTTAACTAAGGATAATTTGCTAAAGAGGAAGTGGACAGGTTGTCAAAAATGTTGCTTCTGTGATGAGAATGAGAACATTGATCATCTGTTTATTTTATGCCCATTTGCAAAACTAATTTGGAGGATGGTTTTCTTTTCTTATAACATACCTCCTCCATCCAACATTACTAATATGTTCGGTAATTGGTTGAATGGAGTGCCTAAGAAAGATAAAGAACGTATTCGTATTGGTGTTTCTGCAATTTATTGGTCGATATGGACTAGTAGAAATGATATTGTGTTTAATAAACATAAGGGAAACAATTTTTTGCAGGTTATTCTTCGTGCGGTGCATTGGATACAGGTATGGGCATACCTACTTCCGGAGGACCAGCGGGATATTATGGCTACTGGATGCAACCATCTTGCGACGGTCACTCGGGACTGTTATTTCCAGGCTACTGGATGGCGGCATATTAGAAGAATTGAAGATGGATAGTTTTTGTATACTTTTCATCTTTGTTTGGTTGGTTCTTGTCTCGACTTTAGATACGGCATGATTGTAATAAGTACGCACTTTGAACATATTTTAAATAAATGAAAGGGCTGTGTGCATCGATTGATGCAGAGGCCGGGGCTATGCTCCCATATCGAAAAAAAAAATTAGAGGCTCATGTACAATGGTCCTATTTATTTGTTTAGCTAAGAAAAAATCGTTCATATAGTTCCATGTTTAGAAAAGACTCTTTACTGATCATCTCCTTTTCATTTCTTGCATATCTTTTAGATTAAAACATCCTGATTTATACCAAAATGATCTGGAGAATTTTGTTTTAATTATTTAAGATTTATCGTACCCATATTGGATATTATATTTCATATTGGAGATAACATTTTTTTTGCTCCATGCTAGCATAGATATTTGGTATGGTTTATTTTACCGCAGGTCGGCTTCGGTTAGGATTGTTCTAACAAGATAGCTGGAGGAGAAGATCAAGGTGCTGGACTTGAGCTGCTAGATGCACTTTTGTCCATTGGGAAATGCAAAGAGGTGGGCGATTTGTTTTTAACATAAGAATCAACTATGGCTATGCCTAAGTATTATGAGATCAGCAAAGACGTGGACCTGATCAAGGTGCTGGTTACTCCCCTGCGTGGGACTTTACTTTCTGTGAGCTGAGGCTAAATTCAAAAAAATTAAGTTTCCTAGATTTACTTCCAGTTGCTACTTGAGATAGTTGGCTTCCTGGTTTCATTTTATGGGGTGGGTTCAACTCCCTTCATCTAAAAAACATAGTTCTTTTACTTCAGGTTTGGGCTCCAAACTTGGATGGAAGGATCTGTCTATTTTTATGTGTGTGTTTACTAAAGATATATGTTGTTATTGGTAGTCAGGCCTTTGTCCTACCTATCCAGCATCTCGCGTCGTACAACTCTCCCATGATATAAGCGACAACTTATCTGGAGAACAACCTAAAGAAGAACTGTGCTAAAGAAAATCTCCCTTTCAGCTTTGCAATCTGTCTGCTGGGCTTGGTGTAATTGATAGGTCTTTTTCTTTTAACACAGGTGGTAGGATACCGATCATTGCATGTAGGGATGACTCTACTATTTACATGTTCTTCAAGGATGTGGACCAGGACTTGGTTGGGAAATCTGCTGATTTCTGTCGGCGTCTTATGGATTCATGTGTTAGAAGAAGGCCCATATGATTTTTAATGAAACAACGGACCCAATTTTCTCTTAAAGCAAAACCGACGATCAATTTACCAAAAAGGAAAAGGTAATGGTGCGAGAGCGGATTGTTTTCTCTATGGACAAGGGGATGTTTGTGTTGGGTTCATATCTAGATTGAACGGTGTAAATTATTATGTTTATAACAATGTGTATTTTGTGCCAAACGCATATGTAGGCGGCGAGGTGAAGCTCGCCTATTCATCTAGTATTCTATAATCGCCTGCGCAACTCCGAAAAGTGGTGTGACATGCATGCCCGGGCTCACTGGAGCATTTTTTAAAACAAAACAAAAAGTCAAAACTTGATTTTGAAGTTTCGAATAATTTCAAAACAATGAGGCGACACCAGAGTCCAAACGGGACATATCATTGTTTTCATGCCCCGTAGCCCGACTTCTTTGAAGTTTCTACATAAGGCGCTAGGGTCTGAGTGGCAGGTCCTAAACCTCGGAGAGTTCTTAGAAGTCCAGGCGAACCGTACTGAAAGTAGGAGGTGCTTATTCTGGTTAGTGTGCGCTACTCTGTCTTGGACCTTATGGAATGTGCGCAACAAGATGGTAATTGAGTGTATCTTCCTACGACGAGCCTTTGACTTCATCTTCAAATTTTTGGCTTTTTTGCAGTAGTGGTACCCGTTGTGTAGGCAGCGGGACCGAGACCGTCTGGACGGCATGTTGGAGAATCTTCTAGCGGCGGCTCGTCGCTTATCTACGCCTTCCAGCGGTTGAGGTGCCCTAGGTCTAGGGTTGTATCTCCAATTTTTTTCTCTTTCGTTGGGCATGGTACTGTGTTGTAGCCCTAGCAGACGTTGTTTCTCTTTCTTGCACTTCTAGGTTGTGAACTTTATATGGATATTGGTGCTATATTTATAAAGTGGAGCGAAAGCCTATTTTGAGGGGGAATAATTTCAAAACAATTACCTGGGTGTAGATGACTATATAGACCAGTAGTGTGCAAATCTTCAATGTGAAATACTCCGTATTGTAGGCTAAGGAAAAAAAATGGATAAACTGGACAAATTTTAGAAGATTCGAAAGTGGCAGGTTTCGTGCTCCCACATCAGCATCTTTGTTAGTTTTGCCGATGATAAAATACAAATTGTTTCGTATTACGAAAATACACTGTTAGAATAAACCATCGACTACAATCTGTTATCTGTGTTACAACTAAGCTAAGCTGTTTTCTTTTGTTCAAAGTAGATTAGTACTGTACTCCATTATTTGTCCTACAGTTGTCTACTGTAGGGTTCTTTCAGTGGATACTTTTCGTAAAACTGTAGTATCTCACAAACTGAAGGTAAAAAAAAGCTCCAAAAACAACTAATATTCGTAGTTTCCTACTCTACGTAGCGGTCAAACCACGGTCCACATGCATAAGTGGACAAATGCTAGACAGAACTCGCCGGGCTCCCGGACCCAAACCTCCCCCGCCGCGCCAATCAGGCTGGTGCAGACAAAACCTCGCTTTGGACGCCGACTGCCCTGTCCGCCCATCCTAGCGACAGTAGCCAGATGGACCCGCTACAACAAGTGATTAATCGACCGAATTTATTAGTCGGTCGCAGAGTTAGATCATCTTGATTAATGATTAATGTATGTCGGCGGGTTTTTGGATCGGACCAGCGTTTAGAAGATACAGCTCAATCATTGGCAGCTTCCGCTATCTCACCAGCTTGGTGCCAAAGTCAGACACAACTTCTCGTCATGTATCTAAGGACTCTTCTTCTTCATTTGCCACTGAAGCAAGAAGCCAGAAGATGTACTCTCTCCGTTTTAAAAGTGACAAGTGTTGTGTATACCCTAAAATACGCCCACAAACAGATTTGAGAATAGTACCGTGGGCGTAAGAGCGTTTTAGATTGGCACTGATCGTGCCATTGGGGTTTAGACACATCCACGTAACCACGTTCTCATTTCATTTTGACAAGTCATTTGGGTCTCAGACACGTTGATCTGGTTTTGCGATTTTGTAGGCAAGGAGACTAGTCTCCTCTTCCAAAGCTTTTAAGGACAAAATGGCTCAATAATTAATTAACCAAACCGTCCTCGTGTTGCAGAGGAGGAACATGGTTGATCATCGTGGCACTGGCACACCAAAGCAACATCTCGAATTCAGTGGGATTCCTCTCCCTCTGCCCACAAGAAAATCTCGATCGTGTTTCCAGACCACTGCTCTCGATACGTGGCTGGACCATTTATCACGACGGCAGTACGGCGACGCGGGTTGGGCCCTTTCCTTGCCTGCGTGCTCTTTCAAACTGGCGAAAACTAGCACCCATGAACGGTACACTTATTTACGGGACTACCACTATTACCGTTGCGTGGGAAGCGGATGATTAGTGATTACTCACTCGTTTAGTCTACACTTTAGAAAAAATCAGATATATTTGTAGTGTATTTATTAGTACTACTTAGATATTTAAACAACCAATTCAAGTTACATTAAAAATAACAATATTCAATAAAGAAAGTAGAACCACCTCATTTTCAGTGTTGTTGTTAACTAAAAGTAAAACATAGAGTATTTTAAAACAAATTTTAGAACTAAAATATAAACTATTTTAAAACGGAGGGAGTAATTAGGAAGGGAATCTAATATGTGCACAATTCGATCGCACGGCACGCTAGGCCACATACGCCGGTACCCAGCCGACGTACCCAAAGTCGCACTGACATCCCTATACTATATTCTGTATTGAAAAACTTTAAAGGAATAAAGATACGGATTTGCTAAGTCTCAGGTGACTGAGATTCTCTTATGTCCCAATCGATACTGAGAACCGTTGGATCATTCTTTAAGATTCGTGAAAACTGCTTAAATGAACAGAAAAATGGTTTACATGCGGGCGGAGTCGAACTCACGTCCTGCAGAGTCACAGCGCGTGTTCACAACCAACAAGGCAATCAATACTCGACGTTGTAGTTGCACTACGAAATCTTCATATTGCTTCTTTTACCGGTTTCTTTCCGTTTATTTGAAAGAGCAAATTAGCCTGGATTTGTGCTGACACATTTTTTATTTTGCCTTCTTTTTAATTATTTTTATTATCTGTATACAATTTAGTTTTATTTTCGTGGTTGACCTTTAAAGAAATGTGCAAGTAACTCATCAAGAAATGTGCAACCATGCTTTATATGTATTATTTTTATTTATGTTGGTAGTATTTTCTAGTTTTTTTCATTTAAATAGATTGTACTTTTCTCAATAAATGTACAACTAGTAACCTATATTCGATGTGAGTTGCACCTTTTAAAAGAAATGTGCAACTCCATCCGATTTCAATATGAGTTGCATTTTTTATCGAAAAATATGCAACTAGCAACTGGTTAGTTATACGAGTTACACTTTTCTAAATAAATGTGCAACTACAATTTTTTATCCAACAATGTGTAAAACTAGCGACCGATTTGGAATTTTTGTATGATTTGCGCTTTTCTCAAGAAATGTGCAACTATCAATCTATATTCTATATTTCTATGTAAGTTGCACTTTTCTCAAGAAATGTGCAACTCCATCCGATTTCAATATCAGTTGCATTTTTTTCGAGAAATGTGCAACTTCATATGAGTTACACTTTTCTACTGAAATGTGCAACTAGAAGTTTTTATATTAGTTTCACTTTTCTCCAACAATGTGTAAAACTAGCAACCAAATTTTCTTGGTATGAGTTGCACTTTTCTCGAGAAATGTGCAACTATCAATCCGATTTCAATATCAGTTGCATTTTTTTCGAGAAATGTGCAACTAGGAACCGTGTATTGATACGAGTTGCACTTTTCTACTGAAATGTGCAAATAGAAGTTTTATATTAGTTGCACTTTCTCCAACAATGTGTAAAACTAGCGATCGATTTTTTTTTTGTATGAGTTGCACTTTTCTCAAGAAATGTGCAATTAGGAACCGTGTATTGATACAAGTTACACTTTTCTATGGAAATGTGCAACTAGAGATTTTTATATTAGTTGCACTTTTCTCCAACAATGTGCAAAACTAAAAACCAATTTTTGGTATGAGATACACTTTTCTCAAGAAATATGTAAATAGCATATTTTTTGTTTCCATATTTTTGTCTTTAGTTTTTCACTTGTTCTTCAATTTTAAATCACTCGCACTTTCAATGTCTAAATTTTAATTTTCGGTGAAGTACTAGTACTAGAATAAATGGGATTGAAACTATTGTTAATTAGCTCCGTCCAAATTAAAAGAACGTACGATGTGTTATTCAACAAGTAGGAAGCTAGCTAGCAAAACAATGCACCTCATCAGCGAAATGGTATGATGCTGCTCGCTGAATGCTTATAGAGCGTCGACTGAGACGTAACAAATTCTCAGTCAACTGCTCCCTAGCCACTCCCATAAAGATAATGATTTTCAAATGGAGGTAAGAGCATCTCTAGCCGCCGCGTCCCCAAAACCTTCCCCAAAAGAATTTGCGGCGCGTCGAACAAAAAACGTTCTCATACGCGCGTCCCAAAGCTTCTTTTTATCCGGCGCGGTTCGATATGGTGTCCGGCATCCCGAGCCCGTCCCCGCTACACAGGGAATGCTCCGGACACGCCGGACACAACGAAAAAAGAGGCGAAGAGACACCGGCCCGACGCGTCAGCGGCTCGGAAGCCTAAAACCCCGTCGTTTACCTTTGGTCAAGCGACGTTAATGGCGTCCCAGATTCCCAAACGACACAGGGACACGTCTCGTCGTGCATTGCCGCGTGGCCATCCGCGCTGGTGTTTATTGCGTCCAACGACCCGTTGCCGCTTCGCCTGTCGCCGATGTACATTAAGAGCGCCCATGCGGTTCTTGTTCATCCCAATCTCTCGCCTCTCTCAAATCTTCTCCTCGCCGCTCCAACCTCTACCCAATGTCATTGGTCTCCTGCAAGATCGTCGCGGCAAACGGCTTCGGCCATGGCAGCCTCACCGTGCCGGAGGCGTGGGCGCTGTACCGCGCGGGATATCACGTCCCGTCGGACATGCGCCTGCCAAGAAGGGGAGGGTGGATGATGGTCGTCAACGGCATAGGTGTCCTGCCGCCGCCATCGCCAGGCACGGAGCGTTGGAGGGACTCCATCAAGGCCCGGCGGTCTGCACTCACCGCCGACGAGCGGCCCGATCCGACCTGGGCGGCCATCGGCAACGACACCTGGTGGGTTGCCTACTTCCAGGCGCAGTACGACATGGAGATGAACAGCACCACCGGCCTCGTCAGCCGGCCGAATAGTTGGAACAAGGACGGGCACGTCCTGTTCTGGGGCGTTCCGGGGCGCACCCTGGAGAACATCATCGACGGCATCCACAACAGCGCTCCAAGGTTGGAGACGCCGTCCTCACCGCCAATATCTCCCGGAGCGCGGCGCAGTCGAGGAGGACGTACTCGTCCTCCTCAAACTCTTCCTCGTCAGGGCTGGCCCGATCGATGACGTCCTCGTCGCACCGCTCCACGCCCTACACCATCCCCAAGCGCGAGGTGAAGGACGAGCCGGAGTTCGCGACGACGCCCATCAATCCGAGGCGCGGCGGCGCCCTCCTCATCCCGAAGCCGGAGGTGAAGGAGCAGCAGGACGACAAGGCAGTGGCGAAGGCGGCGCTACTGGCGGAGTACGAGCGGCAGCAGCGGCTCATCGCGAGCAGCGATGACCCTGAGGACTGCCCAGGGTTGCTAGCGGCGTGCTTGGCGTCGCTGAACGACAAGGACGCCTGGAGGGGCGACCTCGACACGGTGATCACCATGTCCATCCACGACACCGGGAAGCCGCTCGTGGACCTCACCGACGACGACGATGCAGGACCAAGCGGTCTGGTGAAGGACGAGCCCGACGAGCGCGTCAAGCAGGAGGTCATCACCGACGACATGTACAACTTCCACCAGTACCACAACGGTTCTGGCCGCCGCAAGTACTTCTAGATTAGGGTTTAGTTTAAATTTAATCGAATTTCGTTTGAATGTATGTAATATATAACAAGTTTAGATGAATTGGCTCAAGTTTTAATTTCTAAATTTTGGCGTCCACCAAACGCGGTACAAATAAAACACATCCTCCAAACATTTGATCCGGCGCCATTTTTGGGAAGACCCTCTAAAGTCGGAACGTTTCCACCTTATGCGTAAAACAATAGTTTATGGAACGTATGTCTCAGCCATTTTGCTCGCACGTTGTCAACGATCCATTCGGATTGACGAGCGGATGGAGTGGAGATCAGCACGTCCGTCCGCGGCAGGAGCGGTACCTGTCTACGCTTCTTTTTTTTTTTTTTTGAGAAAGTTGCCACGTGCTCATTCATAGAAACAAGAGGTTACAGGTTACACACACGTCGCACCGTGGAGAATACTCGAGAAGGGCCAGCACCACCCGAGACTTCACACAGAAGACCCCCAATAAAAAAATTACAAAGACGCCCCTGAGAATCTCTGCGAAGAACACCACCAACTCGACTTCTGGATAGACCGCCGCCGTCGAAGACGACGCCGGAAACGAAGACGAGCCTCCACTGCGCCAAGATCCGGAAAAGCTTCCTCGCAGCTAGGCTGCTTTGTGGGCCTCTATTGGAACCCGCCGCGAGCGACGAGATCTCTAGCTCTGGGGAACATCGGCCGGGGAATTCCCCGAGCTTGCCCGGATCGCCGCACCGCCTGGTCCAATCGACGAAATCGACTGGGGCAGACTGCACCGCCCACCTTCGACCGCCAGCCCAGCATCGGATACACCAGCTCCTCGAGTCAGCTGATGGCTGCATCAGGAAGAACGCGAACCAGCAGCACCGCTCATGTACAACTCCTCCCAGACTCCGTAGAACCACGGGAACGAGCATGGCTACGACGGCGAAGTCGGAGGACAAAATCCGCAACAGACTCGCCGCCGCCGCCACGGCGAGCCCGCACGGAAACCTAGCCCACAGATCAGCCTGCAAGCACAAAGCAGAGCCTCGTGGTTGGGCTGAAACTGGAGGCAATTTATTGAGCACCGTCACTCCCGTCGATGGACACGAAACGAGAGTTGTGCTAAAACTAGCTACGAAGACTATCCCTAGTCTACAGCTATACATCTCCGAGCGGCGGATCCGGCGACTCTCCACCCGCCCATGAGCACAAGGTACCTGTCTACGCTATGATGGCGCTTGTGCACCCAACCGCAAATAGAGGAGCACCCAGCGGTACGTATCCATCGTCTCGTTTTTTTTTTTTTTTTTTGAGAATTACGTATCCATCGTCTCGTGTGTGAGGGCATCTCCAACGGGCGATCCAAACGGGTCACCCTAGCTAGCGATCGTTCGCTCAAAACCTGCCTAGCGATCACTTTCCGACAGCTCTTTTTGGTTTAATCGTGTGGGAGTTCGCTTCCTCTTTCTAGCAAAACAATAATTACTGGATGATCCGTACGTGAGCAAACCTCTTTCTTCTCCTTTCTTTGACTCACGTCCACGTTAAAACTTTCCAAATTTGAAAATTGAAAATGTTTTAACTTTCAAACGACAACTCCAAATTAAGATTCGCTTTCACCAATAAATCCGTCTCGACGAGATCTTCAAAACTAGCACCCATGTTAATATGTTTCGACAAACTTTTTTCAGCTAAAAGTTATCAACCCTTTCTATTTGAATAATCAACCCCTCCATACTTGAGTGATCAACGGTGAATATATAAAATTATCAACCTGGTGCAGCCTATTGAGGAAAAGTGCATGCACAAAAAGACGAATTTGCTTATGTAAGCGGAATCTTTTCCAAATTTGAAAATTCAAAACGTTTTAACTTTCAAACGACAACTCCGAATTAAGATCCGCTTTCACCAATAAATCCGTCTCGACGAGATCTTCAAAACTAGCACCCATGTTGATATGTTTCGAGAAACTTTTTTCCTGCTAAAAGTTATCAACCCTCTCTATTCGAATAATCAACCCCTCCGTACTTGAGTGATCAACGGTAAATGTATAAAATTATCAACCTCGCTGTAGGGTATTGAGGGAAAGCTTACGTATGTACGCACAAATAAACGAATCTGCTGATGTCAGCGGAATCTTTTCCAAATTTCAAAATTCAAAACGTTTTAACTTTCAAACGACAACTCCAAATTAAGATCCGCTTTCACCAATAAATCCTTCTCGACGAGATCTTCAAAACTAGCACCCATGTTGATATGTTTCGAGAAACTTTTTTTCTGGCTAAAAGTTATCAACCATCTCTATTTGAATAATCAACCCCTCCGTACTTGAGTGATCAACGGTAAATGTATAAAATTATCAACCTGGTGTAGGCTATTGAGGGAAAGTTCTGCATGCATGCACAAATAGACGAATATGCTGATGTCAGCGGAATCTTTTCCAAATTTGTAAATTCAAAACGTTTTAACTTTCAAACGACAACTCCAAATTAAGATTCGGTTTCACCAATAAATCCGTCTCGACGAGATCTTCAAAACTAGCACCCATGTTGATATGTTTTGAGAAACTTTTTTCGGGCTAAAATTTATCAACCCTCTCTATATGAATAATCAACCCCTCCGTACTTGAGTGATCAACGGTAAATGTAAAAAATTATCAACCCCAAAAGTTAATTTTATTTGAAACAGTTTAGCGATTTTTTTTAGTTTAGAAGCTATCAACCCAGTGTCCTGTTATTTATCAACAGTAAATATAAATAACTACCAACCCTAAAAATCTAATTTTATTTTGAATATTTTGGCGACTCTTTTTAGTCTACAAGTTATCAACCCGGTGCCCCGTTATTTATCAATGGTAATTATAAATAACTACCAACCCTAAAAAGTATTCCATTTAGAATATTTTAGCGAACATTTTTTTTATTTTACAAGCTATCAACCCGGTGCCTCGTTATTTATCAACGATAAATATAAATAAATAATAACCCTAAAAAGTATTTCACTTAAAATATTTTAGCGACTCTCTTTTAGTTTAGAAGCTATCAACCCAGGTGACCCGCTATTTATCAATGGTAAATATAAATAAATATCAACCCTAAAAATTTAATTTAATTTAAAATATGGAGCGACTCTTTTTTTGTTTACAAGTTATCAACCCGGTGACCCGTTATTTATCAACGGTAAATATAAATACCTAGCAACCCTAAAAAAGTAATTTTCATTAAGAATTTTTTTCGCAACTTTTGTTAGCTTACAACTTAAAATAGTACTTAATTTTGAGTAGCAAGTGGTAGTTCATTTGAGTTGCAAGTGGATCTTCCCACCCATTATTTCCCCCCTTAAAAACCACGGGCCCGAAAAAGGGAATTGCAAAAGGACCCCATTGAAATATGAATTACCGTACGAAAAAAAACCCAAAAGGGAATTGCAAAACGAGAAAGGGAATTGCATAAAGAGAATTGAGAGTCTGCCTCGTGCTGAAGAAAAAGAGTGAGATGCTATGTGTATGCATGCAACAACTTATGAAAAAGTGCTGAAAAGTTGGCTCATTAAATGCAAATCCATGAGATGCTCTGTGCATGTGCATGCATGCAGTGTGAACACTCTTGGCTGCATGCAACTTGCAAAGTAGTAATACAAGCTGTTAGTGTGAACACGTGTGAACGCAATTAAAACACTACGTGATACAAAGGGAATTGAGTCGCGCTTTCGCGCGAGCGCTCCGCGCCGGCAGAAACCGATCGCTCGAGCGAGCGATTGCCAGGGAGGGGATTCGGATCCAAACCGCGTTCGCGTGTCTGGATGGATCCAATCAGACAAAAACGCGGCCCAGCGCGCGAACCTATCCCTAAAATAGATGGCCGCGGCGTCCGGGACCATCCAAACCCGGTCCAAATCTGGGACGAGTTTGCCTAACCACGGATGCCGAAGGTTGGTCGCTCGCGTCCTCCTCTTGTCTGCCCCTGGCCCGCCTGTATGTCTCCCAAAACAGAAACACTCTATTCCACTCCTAAAACCTAGAGATGGCCGACGAAGCGACTGCCGCCGCCACCACCGCCACCATCGGAGACGAGGCACAGCTCGCGGCCGTTGCCGCTCCTCCCATGGCGGCGGCTCCTCAACTGGACGCTTCGGTGGTCGTGGAGCCCGGGCCGCCGACGAAGAAGGCGAAGTCCGACCTCACCGCGGAGCAGAGGGCGGTGGAGACCAAGAAGCGGGGCGACCGCCGCAGGGAGCTCGAGCAACGGAACAGGGATGTCGCTGCCACAGAGGAGCGGTAGCGGGCGGCGGAGCAGCTCCTCAAACTCAAGACGGAGGCGAAGGCGAATGTCATGCAAGAGCATGCCATGCTCTTTTACGGCCACGCAGCGCTCGCTCAGCACTTGATCCTCCCGGGCGCCGGCACGGCCTCGGGGGGAGCTCGGCCTCGTCCGTGACCCGGCCCCTTCCTCCAATGTCAACATGCCAGCCGACTGCCCCGTTTGGGTACACGCCCGGCGCGCACGAATTGGGGGCGCAGTCGGGGCGGTACGCGTACCCGTCACGGGATGGGTCACCGGAGGTGGGCGAGTCCATGACGGGGCCGTCTCCTTCGTCCATTGACCTCAACCGTGCGCCGGCGAACTCTTAAGCCCCCAACCACATGGGAGCAGCACTGATGGCCGGTGCATGCAACCTGCTCGACGATTTGTCGGCCGAGCGCGCGCCGCCACCGATGCAGGCACCGTCCACCGTGCAGGCCCCTCCGTCCTACACGCAGACAATGCCGACCACCATGCCCTATGCTTCAACCGAGTAGGCTCCCCAGCCACCTCCCATTGACACACAACAGGACACCACTGCCTGTCCCGGCAGCATGAACATCGAGGAGGAGCCATTGTTCGCTCAGGAGCTCACGCAAGCCGCAGCTGCACAAGCTTGAGGTCGCCGCGTAAGCAAAAGAACCAGCAACTACACGGAGAAGGAGGACAAGGTGCTCGTCGATGGATGGTTGACCATCGGGCAAGATGCATTGACGGATGCCGAGCAGAAGGGGACCGCATTCTGACGCCGGATCTATGATTACTTCCATGAGCATCGCAAATACGGACAGGAGTCATTTGAGAGCGACCGCAACAACATATCGCTCCAAAAGAGGTGGGAACAATTCAAACGGAATGCAACAAGTTCCAGGCGGCGTATGATCACGTGAAGCGGCTCCCCGTTAGCGGCTTGGGCATGAAGGACTTGGTATGATTCTTAACCTCAACATATATTCATCCAATGTTTACACATATGTTTATCGTTCTTGTCTCGCTTTGCTCTAGGTGTGGCAAGCTTTGGAATGGTACAAATCGTCCAATGGAGAAAAGACCTTTGCCTTCCCTCATTGTTGGAAGGAACTCCAAGGCACCCCCAAGTTCCAGGAGGGGTACGAGGGGTACATGGCGACCTTGACTGGCAACAAGACCGCCAAAGATCCCACGGTCATTGACCTTGATGGTGGCCAGCCTTGTGGTAGCTCCGCTTCTCGTGCAAGTCGTTGATACGTCTCCGACGTATCGATAATTTCATATGTTCCATGCCACATTATTGATGATATCTACATGTTTTATGCACACTTTATGTCTGTTTTAGCGAGATAAATATTTGAATTCATCTGCATTGGCATTTAAAATGCGGGCGTGCCAGTATACCATTGTATACGAATAGAAGGGTTGCAAATACACATAAATGGGGCACTTGTATTCCATCGATTATCGATAGTTTCCACATTCCCATTTCACATGTACTTTTAATATTTGCGCCTATATATATATCTGACAAAGACGATTGCAAAGTTCCCGATTCCTAGAGCCTCGGAAGACTTTCTAGTTAATTACATCCATAGACTGGCTTAGGTCCATGAAATACCTCCGATTAAACTGCTATCAGCATAGTCATCATCCTTAGCCCTCATGTCGTTACCTCAATGAACTTAACAAATCTAATAAAATGCCAAGCAAAAGTAAAAGCACACATGAGACACGTATTTAACGTGGAAAACCCAAATTGGGTAAAAAACCACGGTGGCGCTGCCAAATCCACTATGAGAATATTTGCGTATGCAAGATGTTACAATAAGCTTGTATCCGCTGACTAAAATTCATCGAAGGCGGGGTGCCACCTGTTTGCTTGCTCTTGTCTGCAATCATAATCTTCAATTGTCATGTTTCATCTTCAAAGATCTTCGTACAGCCCAAAAGTAAGTGTTCGGCCTTGTTGATCACGAACATATCAAGTCCCACCTCATTGGCCAAGATGTCTGAATAAATTCCATCGGCCACGAAAAAGAAGACTCAAATTTAGCCTGCATGAAGCCGTTGGTGTTGCCATCAAGGGGGACACATACAACCAGTAGGCATAACGCCATGATCGGGAATGATGATCACCCATCACAAAACCTGTACGGCATGAAGCCATGTGCCGTGTGCTATCAAGAGAGGCACGTAAATATGTAGGCATAAATCCGTGATAGGGGTTGATGAACACCCGTCATATATTCTGTACCGATACGGCGCGAAGCCTCGACTGGGATTGAAGATCAACCCGTCACAAAACATGTTTGACTCGATGCCATGATTGTGGGTGAAAATCACTGGTCATATAACCTGCTTGGCTCGAAGCCTCAATTTGGGGTAATAATCACCCGCCACATAACCTGCTGGCTCAAAGCCTTGTGTGCCATCGAAGACGATGCGTATAACCTGTAGGCGTAAAGCCGTGATCGAGGACGCCGTCACATATCCTGTACGCCATGGGATCTTTCAATCTGTGGAGTCGCCCAGTTCAAGTTTCTCCATAGACAGCAAGCCAAGAAGAGAACGGCTCCACCCCCTCCACTCGATATGTACCTTGACCTGATGGATTTGCTGCTTGTGATGATCCTAGATCGGTCTGTGTGGGAAATCCAGCTCTAGCATCACGTCCGGCCGAAAATGATCTATAGAATGTGGCGATATGTGTAGATCGAGTGTATATGAAAAATCAAGGTCCGGCGTCTCTTGCCGGCTGAAAAGATCTGCCCCCTTCGCCTGTTCCCGTGAGGCTCTTTATATCTCCTTTTTGAGACTGCGGTGAGCTGTGCCGCCAGTCACAAAACTACCTCTCCGGAGCGTTCGGCGAGGCCCTCTCATCCAAATACAGGTCGCTGCCCATGGTCCTTATCTTATCCACCAAGACTTTCAAAGGTTTGAACTAATCAAGCTAGCCAAACGGCCAGCGGCAACGTTCTACACGTACGTACACGTACATGTTTCAAAACCAATCGATCACCACTCCTGGCAGTGGGTCCTCTCACGATCATTTTTTCCTTGAGATGGCTGCTACATATCTTTGAGTCATGCAAAACTCTTAGCTAACGTGTGTGTGTCTCCTCAATACTTTCCAGACTATACAAAAATCTGAACCAATGTATCTTTGTTCCTCTCATGTACATACTTGTGTTCCTCTTTCTTGTACCTGATGTGAAACCTTGCGGATATTCTGCACACATTTGCAAACGTGATTTGGAAGTTATAATCTGTAAAACCATGACAAAATATCATCAAACAAATGCCCCTCACTAAGTAGAGTGCGAATGCGTAGCAATTCGGACTGTGCTTAGTGAAACTAAGCTCGCAAAACTGGTAACCCTCCCTCGTAGATTGATAATAGACAGCGATATCCATGTTGCATCTGTTGTATTCTTTTGTCTTCACTCCATATATACCAAACCAGTACTGATCAATCCATAATTATATATTGAATTCCCTGATATTGGCTGTTTGTATCTACTAGCCGAACAACTTATTATGGACTGGAAGTTCTACTTTCATACTTGCTCAAAGCGATTATATACCAGCTTATTCTGTGTGAAAATGAAATCCCGCTAAAGGCACTTGTATTGTCAGCTGATCATGTATTGTCTCATGCATACCTGAACATGTTATATATACCAGCATCCCTCAGCCATAAAAATGTGCACATATAATTTTCCCAGCGTGACTCGGCGTTAAATCATGCACATGTAATTTTTAGCTGAACTGTAACAACAAAGTGGTACAGCGCCACAGAGCTAAGTCCATGCTATAAGCTTGCTGGAATATTTTTCATTTTCAAACATGTATGTTTGACAAAACTATGGCGAAGATCCATGCCATGATAAAGCTTATCTCTTAACCTTGTAGCTCATCTCAACCTGAACTTTGACGGTGTCACAACGAAAGCAATGTCGTGTATATCCATGAGAGAGACTAAATTTCATGGCGACCATAATGGTGTCCATCAATAAGATGATAAGCGACATATAAACCTGTCTTTTTTTTTTGGCAAAACCACAACGAATAAACCATATCATGTATATGCCATGATAGAGAATCAATCTCATTGCGCCTATAATAGTTCCAGCCGATAAGATGATAAAATCATATAAACCTATCTATTTCGGCAAAGCCACAACGAATAAACCATGTCATGTATAAGCCATAATAGAAAGTCAATCTCATTTGAAATCTGTATTTTGGAAATGCCACAACGAAAATCCATGTTGTGTAGAGTCAACCCCATTGTGACCATAATGGTGCCAACCAATAGGATAACAATTATCATGTATAAACCTGTAGAGCCATGACGAAAATCAATGTCGTGGCTTGATATAAAATAATCCCATCGGTACCAGGACGGTGCTAACCAATAGGATGGTAGGGTCTGATGGCTATAGTAGTATTAATTTTAGGGTGTAGCGAAATATCATGCTACTATCCAAGAATATCCCATGACCGTTTTTTAGTGACGGTGTCATCCAGGTTTCTCATACTATATATGTACCATTCCCGTATTATTGAGGTGTGCGAAAGATCATGCATCACCTCAAAGTAGTTTATCAGCTCTACTGCGATCGCTTTGCTGCTACGATGCCAACCAATAGAGTTGAAAGGTTTCACAGTTCCACATGAACCGCGTTGGCATGCTTCACTGCTCCTTAAAATATCATATCATGGTGAAATATCATACCATTGCATTGTGTGACGAAATAATACCACCAGATTGTGTGGTGAAATATCATACCACTGTATTCTGGCGAAATATCATACCACAATTGCATTGTGCGGCGAAATATCATGCCGGTGCATTGTGGTGAAATACCATACCATTGTTCTGAAATATCTTGCGATCATCTTTAGCGATAGTGTCAGCCAGATTTTCGCACTATATATGTGATATTTACTTATTATCGAGGTGTGCGGAAGATCATGCCTCACCTCAAAGTAATTTTATCCACTGTAGTGCAATCACCTTGCTGCTGCGATGGAACCAATTAATGGAGTTGAAAGGTTTCACCATTCCACATGAACCGCCCAGGCCTGCTTCACTTCTCCTTCATGGAGTGGTAAATCAAACACGGGGATTCGAATTCCGATTTGTATTTAGTAGTTGGTGGAGACATAGAGATATTGTACATATATTGTCGGTTGATGCTGAATATCCAATATTCTGACTAGATAAACCCATTCTTGAATGTATGCTCAGCATGCTAACCTTTATCTGTGTTATTGTGGGGGAACTCCCGACAAATCTAATATTGGGCTTTCATGTTGCCCCTTGTTCGAGGACTTGCTCCCTCTTTGGAGAAGAAATATTAACTCAACTTGAATGTGTCATTTCAACTAGATACCACATTGGAAGCTATTTTGCCCCTTTTGCAAGTTGTGTATCGGCTCGAATTCTTAAGATATACATGTCATACTCCCTGAGAAAGTGGTGGTAATATGCTGAGAAGCTACATGTGCCAGATCCTGATTAATCATGCCAGCTAAATCTGCAAATTCAATGTAGTGACATGGCTATTGTCATTTCTGACACCCAGTAAGACTCTTGTAAATATTACTTGGCACAACATTAACCTTGAGGAGTATTGTTGCAAATTCTGAGTGCGACATGGCATATTGGATAGACATATATATGCGCTAGCTACAGCTCTATATGGCCTAAAAAAATGGCAGGTCTTTTGTTAATCAATAATGTCATCTTCACAACTCGGCTAACATCTGGCCCTTTTTCAATGCTTCTCCATGTTTGGTGTGTGCTTGACGTTGAAGGTATCTTCAAAATAAGTTTTGTGCTTCTGACAATAATATGGTATGTATATTCCTGGTGAGGAAATCATTATTCTCGCTTAGTGTCCCAGGTCGCTGCCCCTGCGGGTCTTTCAAAAGCACAAATACCTGGGGAAAAACCAAATGGCGTGCCGTCACAAGGCGTCACAAGTTCGGTGGACCAATGTTGTTCGATATTGCCAAGTTAATTTCGTGCCTGTTATTATCCTCCCAATTATAGTACCTCTTACACGTGTTTCTCCTGATAGAGGGAAGATAGCAGCTGTTCTCCCGCTCTGAATGTGGCTTGTGCATGAGCAAGGTATGAACCTGGAGGATAAGGCCCGCATGTATATATTGCTCTGAATTTTTTACAGCCTTCCTTGCCATTCACTGTTAGATTATTGAAATCATAATATTGCTGCATTAATCTCCTCAGGGTGCAAAACAGAATGCTTGCATCTTTTTATTGTGAGCTTGTTCGGTACAACAGCCAAAACTATTAGAGCCTCCAAGACCTCCTTATCCGTACAACCAGGCCGAAACTATTTTCGCGGATGTGTGACATAAGTGATAATATATTTGCAGCTTATCATTGTGCCTTGTATAATGGACAAGCAAATCTTCCAAAATGAACCTGGATCTGAATATCTTGTAACTTATAACACCCGCATGCACTACTATCAGCAGCATGAGCTTCTCCATGCATGACAGCGGATTTGGTCTTCACATGGCGTTGTCTGAACGCATTATCTGACCTCAAATAGTTTAAATAAATCAGAGGATCTTCTGCAAAAAACTTGATTATCTTCAATAAAAGAAACACCTCTGAGTTTGTGGATTTTACAGAGGGATTTATGCAATTCAAGCACATAGGCTGCATGTAACTTCCAGACAATACTAAGCCATCTAAATTGACCCATTTGAGCCCAAAATTTTGTAGATGCTTCCTGAATGAGCCATCTATGGCTCATAAATTTTTAGCCTCTATATCACGGATCACCATGTGTAGTCCTGCCTTTTCTGTTTTACAAATTTTTGAGAGACTTTCCACATGCCACATGGACTGAAAATTTACAGCACCTGGAGTAATGTTGTGGTTCACCCGAGCTAAATTCTGAGCTGGTACGCTGGTAGCTCTACATTGTCGGATGAGATAACAGATCCCCGCATAGACTACGCTGTCAGCTTGTCTGTTATTGGATTAAGCTTTTAGAACATGTACTGGCCTTTTCTACACTTTCTTGATCTTTTTATCAAGACACATGTCAAATTTGAGTAGGCTCGAATCCCACCTGTGACACTCCTTCCAAATAAAACTCCACAACATGCACATATACTGCTTTCGATGATACGTTTGCATGATAATGCATTGGATCAAATACCTGTATATTTAAATTTCGGCTGGCAAACCAACAGATACTTCTGAACCAACATATTAAGATCGGTACAAGCCGACCTATGTCTCTGCGGCAACCTGTCTAGCACCTGCACACATGTATTAGGTAGGCGAACCAAGTCATTACCCAAAAACTGATCATGTTAGGTCTCCATGGATGAACCTAGCGGTGACTATTTCTTCTTGTATTGTGTGTACAACTAAAAGTATGAAGCGATCGATCTGTTCGCCAGGTATGTGTGTCTGCAATTCTGCATGGAAGGAGCAGCTCTGTAGCGCTGATGCGTGTATCTGGAGAAAAGCTGACCGTGTAGCGCTTGGTTCATTATATGATTTCTCGTAAAAAACTCCAGATACTTTCCTCACGCCATGCCCCTGCATGGCCATAACTCACCAAGAGGCACCAATTTTAAGCTGAATTCCAGAGCATGATCCGATAAGACCAAACCACCATGGATATTTGTCACATGCCATTGGATTGTCAATAAGTTGGGTGGTTGCTCATGTCGAAGGCTGGCTGCAGGATTGTGGATGAGCTTCACAAATGGAGTACATGACCAATGCCACATGTATATGCAAGTAAAATTTTGCAACATCGATGGCCGCTCCAATATAATTTTGAGCTGCTAGTGCTGGCGAGACTGATTATGAAGTGGCTCATTGTTGATCGAATAAATTGGCAGACGCATGAGTACAACAAATTCAAGCTTTCTCACAGCTTCCTCATCAGTACTTAGCACTCGGTCATATACTATTGCCGATTGCCCTCACTTTGCTAATGCAGCGAGCATCCCAGCTGGCTAAGGTTTGACACAACATGACTAAATAATTCTTCTTTCATTTTATACTTTTCAGTCGAGCTTCTCTTCGCTGATGCGGGTAAACACTGATCCCGACATAATAAGTAAATCTGGCCACTGTTATTTTAAACATTCATTAGACAGACAGCCTCTTGAGGTGTAATTTCGTGCCACAAAAACCTTCTGGCACCGTTTCCAGGACATAAGCACATGGCCACATCACCAATGTAAATTGTGGTCTGAGAACATATAAGGCGCTATGGACGACCACTGAAGCGCAACGAAAACCGATCTTGCTGAGGTAACATGAGGGACAATGACAACAATCTTTTGGCGTCTGACTGTGAGGGTCCTAACCAGAATAGAAGGCCATAGATGAACCTAAAAAAGGAATACTTCTTCTCTTGCCGCACATATGGGTGACGGAATGAAGTGCTTGACATGTTCACCAGCTATACATTTATGCTCATGTAGAAACAGAAGCAGTATTGCGGCGCTAATGATGCGTACATGGAGAAAAGCTGAATTGGGGTAATGTTTAGCCTGGTGCAGTGGTGCCTTGTAGAGGATCTTTTTTATTTTTGAACATCCTTGTAGAGGATCTAGGTTACCTGATTTTTCACTTCCTGCCCCAGCATGCTCATAAATCAGCAAGAGGAATTGGCTTTAAGCTGAATTGCAGAGCACGATCCTATCAGAAACCAATTAGTTGATCCGTTACACAACATGTGCATTCAAATAAACCTTCTTGTCTCTTGCTCCTCATCTTGCTTAATTGGGTATACCGGTCGATTTCAGCTGCACTAAATACAGGTAAACACTTATCTTCCTGGATCCTCATCACCCATGTAAGATGTGACCGGAGAACAATGAGACACTGTTGATGACCACTGAAGCTCAGCAAAGATGGAAGGAGAATCATGTCCCACCGGGCGTGCCATTTGTTTTAGCGAGATAAATATTTGAATTCATCTGCATTGGCATTTAAAATGCGGGCGTGCCAGTATACCATTGTATACGAATAGAAGGGTTGCAAATACACATAAATGGGGCACTTGTATTCCATCGATTATCGATAGTTTCCACATTCCCATTTCACATGTACTTTTAATATTTGCGCCTATATATATATCTGACAAAGACGATTGCAAAGTTCCCGATTTCTAGAGCCTCGGAAGACTTTCTAGTTAATTACATCCATAGACTGGCTTAGGTCCATGAAATACCTCCGATTAAACTGCTGTCAGCATAGTCATCATCCTTAGCCCTCATGTCGTTACCTCAATGAACTTAACAAATCTAATAAAATGCCAAGCAAAAGTAAAAGCACACATGAGACACGTATTTAACGTGGAAAACCCAAATTGGGTAAAAAACCACGGTGGCGCTGCCAAATCCACTATGAGAATATTTGCGTATGCAAGATGTTACAATAAGCTTGTATCCGCTGACTAAAATTCATCGAAGGCGGGTGCCACCTGTTTGCTTGCTCTTGTCTGCAATCATAATCTTCAATTGTCATGTTTCATCTTCAAAGATCTTCGTACAGCCCAAAAGTAAGTGTTCGGCCTTGTTGATCACGAACATATCAAGTCCCACCTCATTGGCCAAGATGTCTGAATAAATTCCATCGGCCACGAAAAAGAAGACTCAAATTTAGCCTGCATGAAGCCGTTGGTGTTGCCATCAAGGGGGACACATACAACCGATAGGCATAACGCCATGATCGGGAATGATGATCACCCATCACAAAACCTGTACGGCATGAAGCCATGTGCCGTGTGCTATCAAGAGAGGCACGTAAATATGTAGGCATAAATCCGTGATAGGGGTTGATGAACACCGTCATATATTCTGTACCGATACGGCGCGAAGCCTCGACTGGGATTGAAGATCAACCCGTCACAAAACATGTTTGACTCGATGCCATGATTGTGGGTGAAAATCACTGGTCATATAACCTGCTTGGCTCGAAGCCTCAATTTGGGGTAATAATCACCCGCCACATAACCTGCTGGCTCAAAGCTTTGTGTGCCATCGAAGACGATGCGTATAACTCTGTAGGCGTAAAGCCGTGATCGAGGACGCCGTCACATATCCCGTACGCCATGGGATCTTTCAATCTGTGGAGTCGCCCGGTTCAAGTTTCTCCATAGACAGCAAGCCAAGAAGAGAACGGCTCCACCCCTCCACTCGATATGTACCTTGACCTGATGGATTTGCTGCTTGTGATGATCCTAGATCGGTCTGTGTGGGAAATCCAGCTCTAGCATCACGTCCGGCCGAAAATGATCTATAGAATGTGGCGATATGTGTAGATCGAGTGTATATGAAAAATCAAGGTCCGGCGTCTCTTGCCGGCTGAAAAGATCAGCCCCCTTCGCCTGTTCCCGTGAGGCTCTTTATATCTCCTTTTTGAGACTGCGGTGAGCTGTGCCGCCAGATCACAAAACTACCTCTCCGGAGCGTTCGGCGAGGCCCTCTCATCCAAATACAGGTCGCTGCCCATGGTCCTTATCTTATCCACCAAGACTTTCAAAGGTTTGAACTAATCAAGCTAGCCAAACGGCCAGCGGCAACGTTCTACACGTACGTACACGTACATGTTTCAAAACCAATCGATCACCACTCCTGGCAGTGGGTCCTCTCACGATCATTTTTTCCTTGAGATGGCTGCTACATATCTTTGAGTCATGCAAAACTCTTAGCTAACGTGTGTGTGTCTCCTCAATACTTTCCAGACTATACAAAAATCTGAACCAATGTATCTTTGTTCCTCTCATGTACATACTTGTGTTCCTCTTTCTTGTACCTGATGTGAAACCTTGCGGATATTCTGCACACATTTGCAAACGTGATTTGGAAGTTATAATCTGTAAAACCATGACAAAATATCATCAAACAATGTCATATTCGTGCATTTTCTGGAACTAACCTATTAACAAGATGCCGAAGAGCCAGTTGCTGTTTTCTGCTGTTTTTGGTTTCAGAAATCCTAGTAACGAAATATTCTCGGAATTGGACGAAATCAACGCCCAGGGTCATATTTTGCCACGAAGCTTCCAGAAGACCGAAGAGGAGTCGAAGTGGGCCACGAGGCGCCGCCACACTAGGGCGGCGCGGCCCAGGCCCTGGCCGCGCCGACCTGTGGTGTGGGGCCCTCGTGTGGCCCCCCGCGTTGCCCTTCCGCCTACTTAAAGCCTCCGTCGCGAAACCCCCAGTACCGAGAGCCACGATACGGAAAACCTTCCAGACACGCCGCCGCCAATCCCATCTCGGGGGATTCTGGAGATCTCCTCCGGCACTCTGCCGGAGAGGGGATTCATCTCCCGGAGGACTCTTCACCGCCATGGTCGCCTCCGGAGTGATGAGTGAGTAGTTCACCCCTGGACTATGGGTCCATAGCAGTAGCTAGATGGTTGTCTTCTCCTCATTGTGATTCATTGTTGGATCTTGTGAGCTGCCTAACATGATCAAGATCATCTATCTGTAATACTATATGTTGTGTTTGTCGGGATCCGATGGATAGAGAATACTATGTTATGTTAATTATCAAGTTATTACCTATGTGTTATTTATGATCTTGCATGCTCTCCGTTATTAGTAGAGGCTCTGGCCAAATTTTTGCTCTTAACTCCAAGAGGGAGTATTTATGCTCGATAGTGGGTTCATGCCTCCATTGATATCTGGGACAGTGACAGAAAGTTCTAAGGTTGTGGATGTGCTGTTGCCACTAGGG
>NC_061513.1:172919450-173052038 GCF_022539505.1 Lolium rigidum | reverse complement strand
CTCAAGAAAGGTATGGAACACTTCCCTAGAAAGAGAATGAAGTTACATTATGATTCTATTATTAGAACAAATTATGATGTTGATGCTTCGTCTCTTGATGTTACTTGAGATACACTTTCTACGCCTAGCTGAAAGGCGTTAAAGAAAAGCGCTTATGGGAGACAACCCATGTTTTTACTACAGTATTTTTGTTTTATATTTGTGTCTTGGAAGTTGTTTACTACTGTAGCAACCTCTCCTTATCTTAGTTTTATGTTTTGTTGTGCCAAGTAAAGTCTTTGATAGAAAAGTAAGTACTAGATTTGGATTATCGCGCTAGTTCCAGCATTTCTTTGTCGTTACGAATCTGGGTCTATCTCCCTGTAGGTAGCTCAGACAATTAAGCCAATTTACGAGCATGATCCTCAGATAGGTACGCAACTTTCATTCAATTTGGGCATTTTCGTTTGAGCAAGTCTGGTGGCCTAATAAAATCCATCTTTACGGACTTTCTGTTTTGACAGATTCTGTCTTTTATTTCGCATTGCCTCTTTTGCTATGTTGGATGAATTTCTTTGATCCATTAATGTCCAGTAGCTTTATGCAATATCCAGAAGTGTTAAGAATGATTGTGTCACCTCTGAACATGTGAATTTTTATTATGCACTAACCCTCTAATGAGTTGTTTCGAGTTTGGTGTGGAGGAAGTTTTCAAGGATCAAGAGAGGAGTATGATGCAATATGATCAAGGAGAGTGAAAGCTCTAAGCTTGGGGATGCCCCGGTGGTTCACCCCTGCATATTATAAGAAGACTCAAGCTGTTTAAGCTTGGGGATGCCCAAGGCATCCCCTTCTTCATCAACAACATTATCGTGTTCCTCCCCCGAAACTATATTTTTATTCCGTCACATCTTATGTACTTTGCTTGGAGCGTCGGTTTGTTTTTGTTTTTATTTTGTTTGAATAAAATGGATCCTAGCATTCACTTTATGGGAGAGAGACACGCTCCGCTGTAGCATATGGACAAATATGTCCTTAGGCTCTACTCATAGTATTCATGGCGAAGTTTCTTCTTCGTTAAATTGTTATATGGTTGGAATTGGAAAATGCTACATGTAGTAATTCTAAAATGTCTTGGATAATTTGATACTTGGCAATTGTCGTGCTCATGTTTAAGCTCTTGCATCATATACTTTGCACCCATTAATGAAGAAATACTTAGAGCTTGCTAATTTGGTTTGCATATTTGGTTTCTCTAGAGTCTAGATAACATCTAGTATTGAGTTTTGAACAACAAGGAAGACAGTATGGAGTCTTATAATGTTTACCATATGTATTTTATGTGAGTTTTGCTGTACCGTTCATACTTGTGTTTGTTTCAAATAACCTTGCTAGCCTAAACCTTGTATCGAGAGGGAATACTTCTCATGCATCCCAAATACTTGAGCCAACCACTATGCCATTTGTGTCCACCATACCTACCTACTACATGGTATTTATCCGCCATTCCAAAGTAAATTGCTTAAGTTCTACCTTTAAAATTCCATCATTCACCTTTGCAATATATAGCTCATGGGACAAATAGCTTAAAAACTATTGTGGTATTGAATATGTACTTATGCACTTTATCTCTTATTAAGTTGCTTGTTGTGCGATAACCATGTTTCGGGGACGCCATCAACTATTCTTTGTTGAATATCATGTGAGTTGCTATGCATGTCCGTCTTGTCTCGAAGTAAGAGAGATCTACCACCTTAATGGTTGGAGCATGCATATTGTTAGAGAAGAACATTGGGCCGCTAACTAAAGCCATGATTCATGGTGGAAGTTTCAGTTTTGGACATATATCCTCAATCTCATATGAGAATAATAATTGTTGTCACATGCTTATGCATTAAAGAGGAGTCCATTATCTCGTTGTCCATGTTGTCCCGGTATGGATGTCTAAGTTGAGAATAATCAAAAGCGAGAAATCCAAAATGCGAGCTTTCTCCTTAGACCTTTGTACAGAGCGGCATGGAGGTACCCCATTGTGACACTTGGTTAAAACATGTGCATTGCAAAGATCGGTAGTCCAAGCTAATTAGGACAAGGTGCGGGCACTATTAGTATACTATGCATGAGGCTTGCAACTTCTAAGATATAATTTTCATAACTCATATGCTTTATTACTACCGTTGACAAAATTGTTTCAAGTTTTCAAAATAAAAGCTCTAGCACAAATATAGCAATCGATGCTTTCCTCTTTGAAGGACCAATCTTTTACTTTTATGTTGAGTCAGTTCACCTATCTCTCTCCACCTCAAGAAGCAAACACTTGTGTGAACTGTGCATTGATTCCTACATACTTGCATATTGTACTTGTTATATTACTCTATGTTGACTATTATCCATGAGATATACATGTTACAAGTTGAAAGCAACCGCTGAAACTTAATCTTCCTTTGTGTTGCTTCAATACCTTTACTTTGATTTATTGCTTTATGAGTTAACTCTTATGCAAGACTTATTAATACTTGTCTTGAAGTACTATTCATGAAAAGTCTTTGCTTTATGATTCACTTGTTTACTCATGTCATTACCATTGTTTTGATCGCTGCATTCACTACATATGTTTACAAATAGTATGATCAAGGTTATGATGGCATATCACTTCGTAAATTATCTTTGTTATCGTTTTACTCGCTCGGACGAGCAGAACTAAGCTTGGGGATGCTTGATACGCCTCCGACGTATCGATAATTTCTTATGTTCTATGCCATATTATTGATGATACCTACATGTTTTATGCACACTTTATGTCATATTCGTGCATTTTCTCGGAACTAACCTATTAACAAGATGCCGAAGTGCCGGTTCCTCGTTTTCTGCTATTTTTGGTTTCGTAAATCCTAGTAACGAAATATTCTCGGAATTGGACGAAACGAAGACCCGTGGGCCTATTTCGCCACGAACCTTCCGGAAGACCGAAGAGCATACGAAGTGGGGCCACGAGGTGGCCAAACCACATGGCGGCGCGGCCAAGGGGGCACGCGCCGCCCGTGGTGTGGGCCCCTCGTCAGCCCCCGACTCGCCTCTTCCGCCTACTTAAAGCCTCCGTCGCGAAACCCCCGAGGAAGAAAAACCACGATACGGAAAACCTTACCGAGACGCCGCCGCCGCCGATCCCATCTCGGGGGATTCTCGGAGATCTCCTCCGCACCCCGCCGGAGAGGGGATTCATCTCCTGGAGGACTCTACACCGCCATGGTCGCCTCCGGAGTGATGAGTGAGTAGTTCACCCCGGACTATGGGTCCATAGCAGTAGCTAGATGGTTGTCTTCTCCTCATTGTGCTTCATTGTTGGATCTTGTGAGCGGCCTAACATGATCAAGATCATCTATCTCGTAATACTCTATGTTGTGTTTGTCGGGATCCGATGGATAGAGAATACCATGTTATGTTAATTATCAAGTTATTACATATGTGTTGTTTATGATCTTGCATGCTCTCCGTTACTAGTAGAGGCTCTGGCCAAGTTTTTGCTTTTAACTCCAAGAGGGAGTATTTATGCTCGATAGTGGGTTCATGCCTCGCATTGACACCTGGGACGATGACAGAAAGTTCTAAGGTTGTGATGTGCTGTTGCCACTAGGGATAAAACATTGGCGCTATGTCCGAGGATGTAGTTGTTGATTACATTACGCACCATACTTAATGCAATTGTCTGTTGCTTTGCAACTTAATACTGGAAGGGGTTCGGACGATAACCTGAAGGTGGACTTTTTAGGCATAGATGCAGCTTGGATGGCGGTCTATGTACTTTGTCGTAATGCCCAATTAAATCTCACTATACTTATCATGCCATGTATGTGCATTGTTATGCCCTCTCTATTTGTCAATTGCCCGACTGTAATTTGTTCACCCAACATGCTTTTATCTTATGGGAGAGACACCTCTAGTGAACCGTGGACCCCGGTCCATTCTTTAATACCGAAATACAAATCTGTCGCAATACTTGTTTTACTCGTTTTCTCTGCAAACAATCATCTTCCACACAATACGGTTAACCCTTTGTTACAGCAAGCCGGTGAGATTGACAACCTCACTGTTTCGTTGGGGCAAAGTACTTTGGTTGTGTTGTGCAGGTTCCACGTTGGCGCCGGAATCTCCGGTGTTGCGCCGCACTACATCCCGCCGCCATCAACCTTCAACGTGCTTCTTGACTCCTACTGGTTCGATTAAACCTTGGTTTCTAACTGAGGGAAACTTGCCGCTGTGCGCATCACACCTTCCTCTTGGGGTTCCCAACGGACGTGTCAATTACACGCATCAGAGCCCATCATTAAAATGAGGGTCAATGATTTTGATTGTAATGCTTTATGTGATCTTGGTGCAAGTATTTCTGTTATGCCTAAGAAAGTCTATGATATGCTTGACTTGCCACCATTGAAAAATTGTTATTAGGATGTTAATCTCGCTGATAATGCTAAAAAAACCTTTGGGGAGAGTTGATAATGTTCATATTATGGTTAACAATAACCTTGTCCCCGTTGATTTTGTTGTCTTGGATATTGAATGCAATGCATCTTGCCCCATTATATTGGGAAGACCTTTTCTTCGAACCGTTGGTGCTACTATTGATATGAAGGAAGGTAATATTAAATATCAATTTCCTCTCAAGAAAGGTATGGAACACTTCCCTAGAAAGAGAATGAAGTTACCTTTTGATTCTATTATTAGAACAAATTATGATGTTGATGCTTCGTCTCTTGATGTTACTTGATATACACTTTCTGCGCCTAGCTGAAAGGCGTTAAAGAAAAGCGCTTATGGGAGACAACCCATATTTTTACTACAGTATTTTTATTTTGAATTTGAGTCTTGAAAGTTGTTTACTACTGTAGCAACCTCTCCTTATCTTAGTTTTATATTTTGTTGTGCCAAGTAAAGTCTTTGATAGTAAAGTGAATACTAGATTTGGATTACTGCGCAGAAACAGATTTCTTTGCTGTCACGAATCTGGGTCTAATTCTCTGTAGGTAACTCAGAAAATTATGCTAATTTATGTGAGTGATCCTAAGATATGTACGCAACTTTCATTCAATTTGGGCATTTTCATTTGAGCAAGTCTGGTGCCCTAATAAAATCCATCTTTACGGATTGTTCTGTTTTGACAGATTCTGCCTTTTATTTCGCATTGCCTCTTTTGCTATGTTGGATGAATTTCTTTGATCCATTAATGTCCCAGTAGCTTTATGCAATGTCCAGAAGTGTTAGGAATGATTGTGTCACCTCTTAACATGTTAATTTTTATTGTGCACTAACCCTCTAATGAGTTGTTTCGAGTTTGGTGTGGAGGAAGTTTTCAAGGATCAAGAGAGGAGTATGATATAATATGATCAAGGAGAGTGAAAGCTCTAAGCTTGGGGATGCCCCAGTGGTTCACCCCTGCATATTCTAAGAAGACTCAAGCGTCTAAGCTTGGGGATGCCCAAGGCATCCCCTTCTTCATCGACAACATTATCAGGTTCCTCCCCCGAAACTATATTTTTATTCGGCCACATCTTATGCACTTTGCTTGGAGCGTCGGTTTGTTTTTGTTTTTGTTTTTGTTTGAATAAAATGGATCCTAGCATTCACCGTATGGGAGAGAGACACGCTCCGTCTGTAGCATATGGACAAGTATGTCCTTAGGCTTTACTCATAGTATTCATGGCGAAGTTTCTTCTTCGTTAAATTGTTATATGGTTGGAATTGGAAAATGCTACATGTAGTAATTCTAAAATGTCTTGGATAATTTGATACTTGGCAATTGTTGTGCTAATTTCTAAGCTCTTGCATCATATACTTTGCACCCATTAATGAAGAAACACTTAGAGCTTGCTAATTTGGTTTGCATATTTGGTTTCTCTAGAGTCTAGATAATATCTAGTATTGAGTTTTGAACAACAAGGAAGACGATGTAGAGTCTTATAATGTTTACAATATGTCTTTTATGTGAGTTTTGCTGCACCGTTCATCCTTGTGTTCGTTTCAAATAACCTTGCTAGCCTAAACCTTGTATCGAGAGGGAATACTTCTCATGCATCCAAAATCCTTGAGCCAGCCACTATGCCATTTGTGTCCACCATACCTACCTACTACATGGTATTTCTCCGCCATTCCAAAGTAAATTGCTTGAGTGCTACCTTTAAAATTCCATCATTCACCTTTGCAATATATAGCTCATGGGACAAAATAGCTTAAAAACTATTGTGGTATTGAATATGTACTTATGCACTTTATCTCTTATTAAGTTGCTTGTTGTGCGATAACCATGTTTCTGGGGACGCCATCAACTATTCTTTGTTGAATATCATGTGAGTTGCTATGCATGTCCGTCTTGTCTGAAGTAAGAGAGATCTACCGCCTTAATGGTTGGAGCATGCATATTGTTAGAGAAGAACATTGAGCCGCTAACTAAAGCCATGATTCATGGTGGAAGTTTCAGTTTTGGACATATATCCTCAATATCATATGAGAATAATAATTGTTGCCACATGCTTATGCATTAAAGAGGAGTCCATTATCTGTTGTCCATGTTGTCCCGGTATGGATGTCTAAGTTGAGAATAATCAAAAGCGAGAAATCCAAAATGCGAGCTTTCTCCTTAGACCTTTGTACATGCGGCATGGAGGTACCCCATTGTGACACTTGGTTAAAACATATGTATTGCAATGATCCGGTAGTCCAAGCTAATTAGGACAAGGTGCGGGCACTATTAGTATACTATGCATGAGGCTTGCAACTTGTAAGATATAATTTACATAACTCATATGCTTTATTACTACCGTTGACAAAATTGTTTCATGTTTTCAAAATAAAAGCTCTAGCACAAATATAGCAATCGATGCTTTCCTCTTTGAAGGATCATTCTTTTTACTTTTATGTTGAGTCAGCTTCACCTATCTCTCTCCACCTCAAGAAGCAAACACTTGTGTGAACTATGCATTGATTCCTACATACTTGCATATTGCACTTGTTATATTACTCTATGTTGACAATTATCCATGAGATATACATGTTATAAGTTGAAAGCAACCGCTGAAACTTAATCTTCTTTTGTGTTGCTTCAATACCTTTACTTTGATTTATTGCTTTATGAGTTAACTCTTATGCAAGACTTATTGATGCTTGTCTTGAAGTACTATTCATGAAAAGTCTTTGCTTTATGATTCACTTGTTTACTCATGTCATTACCATTGTTTTGATCGCTGCATTCATTACATATGTTTACAAATAGTATGATCAAGGTTATGATGATATGTCACTTCAGAAATTATCTTTGTTATCGTTTTACCTGCTCGGGACGAGCAGAACTAAGCTTGGGGATGCTGATACGTCTCCGACGTATCGATAATTTGTTATGTTCCATGTCACATTATTGATGATATCTACATGTTTTATGCACACTTTATGTCATATTCGTGCATTTTCTGGAACTAACCTATTAACAAGATGCCGAAGAGCCAGTTGCTGTTTTCTGCTGTTTTTGGTTTCAGAAATCCTAGTAACGAAATATTCTCGGAATTGGACGAAATCAACGCCCGGGGTCCTATTTTGCCACGAAGCTTCCGGAAGACCGAAGAGGAGTCGAAGTGGGGCCACGAGGCGCCGCCACACTAGGGCGGCGCGGCCCGGGCCCCGGCCGCGCCGACCTGTGGTGTGGGGCCCTCGTGTGGCCCCCCGCGTTGCCCTTCCGCCTACTTAAAGCCTCCGTCGCGAAACCCCCGCACCGAGAGCCACGATACGGAAAACCTTCCGCAGACGCCGCCGCCGCCAATCCCATCTCGGGGGATTCTGGAGATCTCCTCCGGCACCCTGCCGAGAGGGGATTCATCTCCCGGAGGACTCTTCACCGCCATGGTCGCCTCCGGAGTGATGAGTGAGTAGTTCACCCCTGGACTATGGGTCCATAGCAGTAGCTAGATGGTTGTCTTCTCCTCATTGTGCTTCATTGTTGGATCTTGTGAGCTGCCTAACATGATCAAGATCATCTATCCGTAATACTATATGTTGTGTTTGTCGGGATCCGATGGATAGAGAATACTATGTTATGTTAATTATCAAGTTATTACCTATGTGTTGTTTATGATCTTGCATGCTCTCCGTTATTAGTAGAGGCTCGGCCAAGTTTTTGCTCTTAACTCCAAGAGGGAGTATTTATGCTCGATAGTGGGTTCATGCCTCCATTGATATCCGGGACGATGACGAGAAAGTTCTAAGGTTGTGGATGTGCTCGTTGCCACTAGGGATATAACATTGATGCTATGTCTAAGGATGTAGTTGTTGATTACATTACGCACCATACTTAATGCAATTGTCCTGTTGCTTTGCAACTTAATACCGGAAGGGGTTCGGATGATAACCTCGAAGGTAGACTTTTTAGGCATAGATGCATGCTGGATGGCGGTCTATGTACTTTGTCGTAATGCCCAATTAAATCTCACTATATTTATCATGACATGTATGTGCATTGTTATGCCCTCTCTATTTGTCAATTGCCCGACCGTAATTTGTTCACCCAACATGCTTTTATCTTATGGGAGAGACACCTCTAGTGAACTCGTGGACCCCGGTCCATTCTTTTATACTGAAATACAAATCTGCTCGCAATACTTGTTTTACTTGTTTTCTTGCAAACAATCATCTTCCACACAATATGGTTAATCCTTTGTTACAGCAAGCCGTGTGAGATTGACAACCTCACCGTTTCGTTGGGGCAAAGTACTTTGGTTGTGTTGTGCAGGTTCCACGTTGGCGCCGGAATCCCCGGTGTTGCGCCGCACTACATCCCGCCGCCATCAACCTTCAACGTGCTTCTTGGCTCCTCCTGGTTCGATAAACCTTGGTTTCTTTCTGAGGGAAAACTTGCTGCTGTGCGCATCATACCTTCCTCTTGGGGTTCCCAACGAACGTGTGAGTTACACGCCATCAGTCGTCCTCGCGGCCACAAGGCAACCAAAGCCGACATGAAGCGTGATGCATCGTCCATGCTATTGTTTGGCACTTTGAAGGAGATGCATGCCGACAGAGAGGTGTCCACGGACAAAAAAGGATGAGAGAAGGCGTCGGGAGAAAGATGAGGACAGGAAAAACTACTTCGATGTCCAAAAAAAGAAGTTTGAGATTGAAGAAGTCAAGGCCAAGCTAGAGAAATTGAGCTCAAAGAGAGAGAAATTGAGCTCATAGCAATGGCAAGGGCCCAAGAGATGGAGTTGAAGGCGAAGGAAGTTGCTCAAACGGCAAGCCGAGGACAACCTGATCATGAACGCCGACTTGACCAACATGAGCGAGGCGAAGAGATTTGGTTCGAGAAGAGGCAGAAGGAGATCCTAGAGCGCCCAAATTGAGTTGACAATCTCAATTTGTAATTTTTATATTTGTTCAAACTATGGCACATTTCGTTTCTTCATCATGCAGCATTTTATTTGATATTATTTTATTCTATTTGATATTATTCTATAATTGTTAGATATTATTCTATATTTGTTACATACTATTTATAAGTATGTGTGGCCAGATGGCCTATTTTCCAAATAAATATGCCAAATAGCCAAATGGGTGACCGCTGCGTTGGGCGCACCGAGCGACCCAAATGGATACGCGGATGCGGGACGCTGTTCTCGCATCCGCTCGGCCACCCAAACGGTCCAAAACTAACTGCCCAGCACGTTCGTTTGGGTCGTCCGGTTGGAGATGCCCTGAGCATCCTATATTTGATTTGAGAGTCTGCTTCTTTGCTCGTCAGTCAAAAGAAAGAGGCAAAACGAAAAAGAGGGCAGAGCTGACTCATTACTCCCTAGAGTCAGACGTGTACTTTTTGGACAGATTTGATTGATGTTCTTGTCTCTTGTTGCTTCTTGGTTTCAACAAATTTAACATTCAGATTTTACCGATTTTCAATCAGATTTCTCTGAAAATCACCAATATAAAATCTATTTTTTTTAACTGAAGAGCTATGTGTAGCTCGGGCTCCATTTGTCCACTGCCCCGCAACACTACGATATCCGGCTATTTGGGTATATGTTTCCACTACTTCCTACAAAATTTTCATATAAGTCCATCATAAATAACATGCGATATGGATATGTCTTTTTTTCGCAATGCGGAAGCTCAAGCCTCTAGATCAACAAATATCTATCAAGAATATATATCAAAAATTCTGAACCACCACGCAGGATCCGACAAGGGGGACAACTTGGCAACGACACAAGCGGTGCATCAACGATGTTTATTGCCCTCGTTGGTTCCCCAAGCGTTTTCACGCGCGTCGATGATGTGACTCCCCACGCCGGTGTGAGTGCCGCACCATCCCGTCCATCAACCGCCGCGTCCTAAAGGGCCTTGTAAGAAAATAGAATTTTTCATTGAAAGATTGATGAGATATCATTTGATAAGTTGGAAAATAGATTGTTAACCTAAAGAGTTCAGTGGCTTATGATTAGTAGATCTTGAAGTTATGAATGTGTGCTTCCTAAGTAAATGGTTATGGAAGATGGTGAATGAACAAGGTGTGTGATTAGATATATTGAGAGCTAAATATGTTAAGAATACTCCTTCTGCTTGTGAGAGGAAACCGGGACAGTCACATTCGTGGCAAGGGCTTCTGAATGTGAAGGATGTTTCCTTCAAGTTTTGTTGTAAAGATATTGGTAATGGTAAGAGAACAAAGTTTTGGTAGAATTTATGGGTAGGAAACAAACCTTTTTTGTCTTCAATTCAGTAGGTGGTATTACATCGGATACTAACTTTGGCTTGTAGTAAATATCCGGGTGTATGTTTGGACATTTTATGTTCTCACACAACGTGTCGTGGAATAAAAAAAATTGTGGCTGATGTAAAAAAAACAGTTTTGAATGCTCCAAAATAGATTATTACAAGACATTGTTTTGCGTCTTTAACATAGACCGCAAAAAATGCCATTTCACCTCAAAATTGTGTGCGCTAACATAGAATGTTCATACGTACATCTAGGATTTGTTTGGGAATTTTTAGACATTCTAAAATAAATTTAAATTTCATTTTACATAATGGGTGCATGTGGATCTATGAGCCGAAACGCAATGTCCGTATTACATCACTTTGAATCCTGGTACCATAGTTGTGGATGCTTTAGGTAGACACTGGAGTGTTGTTAAAATTTAGGTGAACTTTATTTGGAGAGACAAATGTGCCCTGGCAAAAGTTAAAGGATTTGTGTAGCATTGTGTAATCAAGAGGATGCTTATAGATGGTTTCTTACAAAAACTAGTAAGCTCTCACCAAAGTCCAAGTACCTGGCATTAAAATTCGGTGAGATTCAGTGGCCTCAACGTAATGTTTGGTTGGTTAGAATACTTTAGAAAACTAAATCTTTCCTTTCTATGGTTAGCATTCAATAAAAGTATTCTTATCAAAGATGTGGTAATTAGGAGGGTGGAATTAAGGGTAACGATAACAATTGTTGGTTTTGTGATGAGTTAGAAACTCTAGATCATCTTTTCTTTGAATTTAAGTTTGCTAAGTTTGTATGGAGTAGGTGTAGTGAAATGTGATGCTGGTTTAGTAGCATTTCCATGACATGAGTGAGTGGGTCATTGTGACATTCCAATATTTGAGGCAACAAAATAGAGGAAACAGATGTCTCCATTGCATTCATGTATAGAAAATCTAGGGAATTTTTAGGCTTTTAAATAAAACTTGTCACAATGATTGAAGTTTTACTTCATTTGATGAAATTGAAGTAGATCATCAAGTTAAGAACTATAAACTTCCATCTGACATTTGCTAAAATTATATTTTGGGTAGACGTGATTGATCTATGGGTTAGATCTAATTGAACCAGAATTATTACAATAACACATTATGAAAGGATCAAATATCAGATATTCTAAGGGATCATAATATTGTATTCCTTGCAATAACATATGGATACTTATCCAACTAAAAATCAAAGAGGAAGAAAGTGGGAAACCAATCTTGTCTTATCTTTTACATGTCTTTAACTGAATAAATGTTATTACCATGATCTTCATGGTATGTCTTCAATTAAATTCTTGAATTCATGGCAAGGATACCAACAAAACTCCTCTTATGAAACCTTGATCATTCCACCTTGTCTATTCCAAATCCATTTATATTAAACCCTAGAGAAGGAAGAGATCTATCTATCAGGAAAAATATCATCATCTCTTGAGTAGATCCCTAGTATATAATTCAAGTCATTGAGAAGTGAGAGAGAATGGAGATCATAGCCATGTGTATACAATAGAATACAAGAGAAGTGTATACTCTAATTATTTGACCAAAACTTGATCATGGAAGTGAGATCCATATTTCATTAGTGCTACCTTAGGAAGGCAATGACATGATCATCACAATTGGGTATTGATCATAAAACCCTAAGAACTAGAATTAGGAAGCTAGTGAGAATTAATTTGATCATGTCTAGTGCATGAGTATGCTTTGGAGATATGAGAGAATAAGTTAATTAGGAAACCCTAGTGAGATAGGCAGATATCATCCATCTCAAGAAATAAAAGGAAAGGTACGTAAGAAGCAAATCTAATCTGTCTTCAAAATCTTAAGTACAGAAACAATTCAAGGACACTAAAACCTTTCTTACCCAAGCACTTATGTCAACCCTAATCATATTTTAAAGTAGCCATCGTATCAATGGTAAGGACGAGCAACCCTAGTCCACTCAACATATATTCTACACACTCAACATATATTCTACACACTTGAAACCCCAATATATATTATCTAATTCGAATTATGCTTCAATTGGTAAGCATAAGAAAAACCCTAGTAATAAACCCTACAGTCAAATCCAAATGGTATGATCAGTCATCTTTAGAATTGAAGACAGACTCATGAACCAAGTGATCAAAATAACAAGTGCCGTACAAATGAAATCTCCTTCTTAAGAAAATACATGTCACATGAGAGGCATAGGATATACCCTAAGCATTTCAAGCCAAAGGTTGAATAAAATAATACGGATAACTTTGGAATGGCCCTAAAATAAATTCCAATTCCTTATATTATTTAGGCACGAGAAATCATGCCCATGAGATCACCATCTTAAACAAGAAATCAAATCATAAATATCATCTTATAAATTATTTATTTGCAAAGGAATACAAAATAAAACCCTGATCTACCACTATGTAATTCTACAAGTTTTAGAAAAATACTTTGAACCTCAAAAGAATGAGTATTAGAATTATCACTACTAAAATACCTATTTAAAATTTAGCCATATTCAAAATATAAGTGCATAAACCAATGTTGTTGGTAAAATACCATGACCTGAGAAATATCTCAGCCAAATTTTGCGAATAATTCACAAATTTCAACTGATTCAAACAGAACTTAATTCAAAAGGAATTGAAAAAAATCACTAACATATGTGCCAATTTAAAATTTGAGTAGAATTAAAATACAACTAAAAGGGTTTTAAAACCAAGATAATATCTTTGATATAATCTCTGATAAATAGTTATACCTTCAAAGTTATTCAAAACAGAACTAAATTCAAATTGGAAGTTCAAACCAGAAAATAAAATGAGGAAAAAGGAAAAGGAAAAAAGAGGAGAGAGGCAGCAACACCGAGCTGGGCTGCAGCTCAGTACCTCGTCCACGCCCGCACCGGCCAACCAGCCAAGTAGCAGCATAACACCACCACCGCATTAGCCCAGCCTGGCCCAGATACTGATTCGTGCTCCAATTCAACGCCGACATATGCCCCTATCCCAGCAGTCACCAACGGTGAAATGATGAATCCGACGTCGTCTTGACCTACAAAAGCACCCAGAGCAGTGCTATGACGTCGTTGATCCTCGACGCCATCTTAGGGCATGAGCAATGGAGGCAGCTGTCCAACTAGGGTTGGATAAAACTTTTGACATATGCATGCCATGTTATGGTCCCATTAATATGTCTTTCTCTCAAAAGCTGAGTTGGTTTTTCTCTTTCTCTCTCACATTTTCCACTTTATGGCTGAAGAGGTTGCCTCCTGATGAAGAGGCCGCCTCCTCATCCAAACCTATTTTAGACCACCCGAACCTAATTAAAGGTGTGAGGCAACACCCCTAGGGCTATGCATTGGGCATGCCCTCAATCTGCCTCTACTTGTTCCTACTCCAACTATGTCAGACCACTGAAGATGTCCTTAATTTGGAACAGATGAATTAAAACTCGTGCCAGCAAAAGCAACTGCTCCAAACTATTTGCCACTGTGACAAACCGCGGTCCACATGCATTGACACACGATCGTGGCAGCGCCGGTAACCGGACAAAATCTCGACAATCAAATCCCGTGGTTGGATGGTTAGGAGGGCAGTGGCACCCCCAGCCCACCAGAGTTCAAATCCCAGATTTGACACTTTGATGTCTCATAAAGGCGGAATATTCTTCAGTGGGAGGCGACGTTCCCGTCGACAGCGAGGCGCCTGTGGTGTCTTCGTCAATCTCAAGACCCGCCGGATCAATTCTTCAATGCAGTATCTTGAAGGTGCTCATAGGGGTAGGGTATGCGTGCGTGCGTTCATAGGGGTGAGTGTGTGCGCGTATGTTTGAGCGTCTTCGATTGTACTGTGTTTCGCAAAAAAAAAAAAAAATCCTGCAAAAAGCTAGGATGGACTCACACGCGCGTTGTCCCTTCCCTTCCCCATCCCCAACACCCTCGATAGATACCCACCTCCACCTGATGGTCCACGCATGCAAGCACGAAAAGTCGCGCCGCCGCCGCGGAGAGCGAGACAGACACAAGCCGCGTTTGGCCGGACCCAAACCATACACCAGCAGCAGAATAGACACAGACCCGATTGCCCCGCCGTTTGGCTGGATGGTGCCGACAAAATCACGCTTTGGTGACCGCCCGCCCGTCCTACCGACGGTAGCCGGAGGCAGCTGCTGCAAGCCTGCGATGCAGGAACTAATTAATCGATCGGATTTTATTAGCCAGTCGCGGAGTTAGATCATCCTGATTAGTGGACGTTTTTGGGGCGGAGCAGCGTCTCAATCATTGTCAGTCACACCTTCCTTTCCTTCTCGTCATTTTTTTTAATACTGTGCAAGGAATCTTCATTTTTTGTTGTTGACATGGAACATGCTGTTCCATTTAGTCGTCGGCTCAGCAAATACGCTGGCAACCTTGACAAGTACAAAGTCTGTGCCTCGAGCCAACGAAGCTGGAGTTCATACCCACACAGACAACATGCAGCAAGTTCAGGTGCTAGCTTATTATTACAACCAATACGATCAATTAATCGAATAGAATTGAGACGCATAAACCAGCGACTTAAGCGTGTCTTGGAGTGGCATCCATCGTTCTCTTTCATTTTGACAAATTGACAAGTCATGTCGGTTTCAGATACGTCGATCGATCAGGTTTTGCGAGGCAACGAAGACCAGTCTATGCTTCCAATGACACAAAGGCTCAAATACGACATCGTTGTTAATCATCGTACGTTCCACCAAAAGCAAAACCCTGAATTCAGTGGGAGAAGAATCACGATCCGCATTTGGCGCGCCAGCCACGACGGCCAGTACGGCCACCGGCAGTTATGACGGAAGGCGAGTACGCGCGCTGTTGACGGCGTCAAGTAGTAGTAGCTCAGACTAGGAGCTGCTTGTGTGCGCCCGGACATGTGGGGTGGGGCGCCTGGCGCGCTCGCCTGCACTACACTGCTCGTTCAAACTACAGAAAACTCGTAACCAACCATGGACGGTGGGCGTATTTACGGGAATGCCACTATTACCGTTGCCCTGGCAGCATGGCGGCGGGGCGGGAAGTGTACGTGTGATTACTGATTAGCAACAGTATTAAGCGAAACTAAAACTAGTCACAATGAGAAGTATCATAACTAGTATCATGCTTATGCATGATACTACTTATAATACTCTCATTATGGCTAGTCTAATGCGTGCACAGTTTCATCGCACCCTAGGCCGCGTACACCTACTATTTCCAGCCAGTATTTCTATGATCTACGTCACGCTTTGACGGTGGCTCAGCACAGAGTAGACGACGAAACCAAGATAATGAATTTTAATTGGACGCAAGTCCAAATGATAACAATTTATACATTAAACTATGGAAAATTAATATATATATATATATATATATATATATATGGAACATACTGTATGGTTCTCCCTCTTGCTCGCTCCTTGTCATGGGCCGTTTGGATTGGTCATCTTGACGTTGTCATGATGGCACTTGTGCACCCAACCGGAAATGGGGAAGCATCAAGCGGTACGTGCCCATCGTCTCGTGCCTCAGCATCCTATTTGCTCGTTTGCTCGTCACCCAAAAGAAAGAGCCAAAACGAAAAAGGAGGCAGACCTGTCACTACTCCCTAGAGTCAGATGTCTACTTTTTGGAAAGATTTGATTGATGTTCCTGTCTCTTGTTCCTCCCCCCTTGGTTTTTACTTGAAGCACGATAGTATTGCATTTGCATGCTAGGATTGACTAGACATGCTGACAGTCTGACGGATTGCACGTGTTTAGATGATTCAAACACGGAGTTGGATGCAAACCCAGGATTTAATATTGCTCTCGAGAAACATGAGCTCTTCCCCATATCTACACATGTGACAATACCCTCCGTTGGTAAATATATTATTATAGGTTTCTCTAAAAATATCTAACTTTAGTAACAGTTATACTCTGTCAAATTTAATTAACTATTTTAGGGAAAAAATGACCATATCTATACAATATAAAATCTGTAGTGTTAGAATCACCGTAATGTATATTTTCATATCGCATGCATTTGGTATAATAGATGTTAATACTTTCTTCTACATTCTTAGTCAAATTTGATCATGTTTGGTTTTAACTAAATTTGAAACGCAAAGTAAATAGATATTATCATGTTTTTCTTAACTCGGGCCCATGTGATAGAAGTTGTTTGGTTACTCATGAAGCTATAATTGGACAATGAACCGTTTCAAAACAAAATATCCCATTTCAAAAAATAATTGGACAATGAGTTCAGTTTTTAGTGTCAATTGCATATATTTTTTATATGTTAGTCAAAATGTTTGGACAGGGTGTTTCTCCACCCATGTGCATATGCACCCTTTATTTGAAATGCGTTTTAAAAATATTTCAAAATATCGAAAAAATACAAAAAATATCGTGAGTATACCTTGACATGTTAATGCTCACAAAGTTGTTTCAGCAAAAAACCGACATGTTTTGTGCCATGTGTAAAAAAAGAAAAAATTTGGTGCTAAATAATTCATTTCTTGAGACATTATTTTGTATTTTTACACAAGGCACAAAAAATGTCGGTTTTATGTGAAACTTTATGTGTGCACATAGAACATGTTCCTCTACATGAAAAAATCGTTAGTTTTTTTTGAATATATTTTATACATACTGGTTGCATATGCAATCGGGATCAGTTTTGAGTTTCCAAAAATGTTTCCCTAGGGTATGTATTTATCTTTTTATTATGCATGATCTGCAACATGTGCTAAAAATAAATGATCAATTACATACATCAAACAATGTTGGAATCCCATTTTCAGTTTCTTCAAAGAAGAGATAGAAAAGCTTCCGGGAGTCGAAGCGAATTTCTTTAGGACTTACAACTATTAACATTTAAATATATACACTATCTTCATGTGGAAAATTTCCGGCATTATTTGATACTTGCATCAGTGACGCCACATGTCATCTGTTATGCTAAACGATAATGGATCATTCATCTACATCAAAGTAGCATATGTGCCTCTCTCGAAGAAAAGAAGTATTCCACTACCCTTGTTTCGTACCTATATTGGGGGAGAAGAGATGGTTATTTTTTAATGAAAATAAGAATAGAGATTTGATGCACATGGGCACATGTGCTCTCATTTTTCTAAAAAAAATCAAAAATCATATTTTTGAGTTTACAAAAATTCTGAAAAAATCTGCATATTGCTAATGATGTGTCCTACAAACATGCAAAATATCAATTCTAAATACTTCATATTCTGAGCTACATAAAATTGACAAAAGCGTAGACCCGAGTAATACATTTTCAAATATCCAAAACATAGTAGGTTGTATCAATTTTGTCTACCACAAAATAAGAAGAATTTTGGGTTAAGATTTTGCAAGAATGTGTGATGAATCATTAACATTTTCCAGAATTATTTTCAGCATTTTGATAACTCTTAATTTATTTAAATGATGAGAGCACTAAGTTAAGGAGTTAAAAGCACTTTCCGTTTGACTTAAGTCTACGGAGTAGATAGCCGGGCTCCGTGTACCTACAAAATTTCCATGCATAGTATGCGTGCATCATAAACAACATGCGAGATAGATATGGATATGCTATGCCTGGAAAAACGATCGAGAACCATGTCCACATGCTATACTGCCAGGTACTACAGTAGCAACGTTCTCACGATAATCGTTTACTTTTGGTGTAAGGCTGCAAGTAGACATATGCATGCTCAGGCCCTGCACGCTGACGGTCTACTGTGTCAGCAGCAAAACAACGCAACACATTTACATCAGTGTAGCTGGGCCATCAATGAAATCTACCGTTTCCTCGCACCGGAGCAAAATTTTCACCCTGGTGCCGGACCTGAAAAGCTATGGCGATAGATATGGACCAAGACGAGTACCTCCCACTGCAACATAAAGATAGAAAATGGGATCCCAACGGCCAGGTCGGGGCGGTTAGACCGTGCAGGAAACGCAAAGCAGCAAGCAGGCCATGCATACGTACGTGCAGTGTTTCAGTAGCCTCCCTGCAATTGCGAGATGGCTGCGATGGTCCCTTCCGTGTACAATGCGCATGGTGTCATTGGACCAGGAGATAGCGCAGCCAGCACCGATGCAGCACCGATGGCAGAAGCACCGTGTACGCCATTATCTAGGAGGACCATATCGACCTGGTTTGGTTTGGCCTCTACGTGCTCATTATTAGTTCGCGCTAGATCGATCTGCTATCGACTCCAGAGATAAGTGTAAGTGCAGGGTTTTATGCGTGTGGTTCGAAGTATATATATGGTTCACGGGCTCGACCCGTGCAGACGTTTTGTAGTACATCTGCTACCTCATGCTCTGCTACTATGTTCGTCGATATGTTTTTTTCTTTTTCCGGGGATATGGTTCTAGACTTATGGCTCGGTTTAAGTGGATGATTCCGTCCACCCATTGGAGCATCTCTACTAGCAGACCTATAGCGCCTCCTCAAGTAGATTTATTAGGCCATCGGGACTGAAATGGTTCACACTGACAGCGCCCCTAGTCTGCCGGAGGAATTTGAAGCCAAATGAAATAGCAGGCAACCTAGCGCCGGTCCCGAACCCACTACAGGAATCGACGTAGACGCCGACGGCCGGCTGCCCTCGGCGTAGCCACGCCTGGCCCTCGGCGTAGGCTACGCCGACGGCAGCCCTCGGCGTACCTCGTCGGCGTCCAGGTCCCTCGGCGTAGCCCGGCCTGCCCTCGGCGTAGAGGTAGCCGTCGGCGTCCTCGCTCCATGCCGACGGGGAAGAAGACCCTCGGCGTCGTTGCCGTCGGCGTCTGGCCACGGCGCGCCGTCGCCGTTAACGGAGGTGATCCAGACGCCGACGGCTTTCCCCTCGGCGTAGCCACGCCATCTGGGGGTCGTGGGGCGACGTGGCCAGACGCGAGGCTGCCACGTTCGGCGTCTACGCCGACGGCCGGGCCCTCGGCGTCTGCATGGCCCATGCAGTGGACACGCGGCACACGCGGGCGCGGCTGCCAGGTGAGGCCATACGCCGACGGCAACCCCCTCGGCATAGCCTCGACCATATGGTCATGCCAGGGGCCTATGCCGACGGCAACCCCCTCGGCATATGGCCTACCATTTGGTTTTCCCGATTTAAATTGGGTTCCAATTCATCTAAATTTAGTTCAGCAGGTCCAATACATCCAAATACATCGAAATTCATCCAAATTCACCATAATTCACATAAATAGCATGAAATCCACATAGTAGCATACAAATACATCCAAATTCATCCATAATTCACATAAATAGCATGAAATCCACATAGTAGCATACATGGTGCATGTAGTAGCATACAAGAGGAGAGTGCCATGTCATCCAATACATAGTAGTAGCACATGAGGTAGCAAATGATGGCAAGCAAGAAGCCCGGTGCCGACTAGCGGAGGAAGGACCCGGGCGGGGTGTGTCCGCCCACATCGTTGGCGAAACGAGCAGGCCGGGGTTTCGCTCCGGTAGAAGCTGCAAAAGAACCACCTGGAGAAGGACCGGTACCACAGCGGTTGGAGTGGGGTGCAGATGCCTACCGCCATGTAGGATTTGAGAAGGCAGTCCACCTTTGCGGCGACACAAGCAGAGCGTCAACGATGCTTATTGCCCTCGTTTGATCTCCAGGCTTCTTCCCCCGCATCGACGAAGTGACTCCTGATGCTGGAGTGAATGCCGCACCGGCCCGTCCATCTACCGCCGCGTCCTAGAAGGCCTTGTAACAAAGTACTGTATATTTTTTTCATGAAAAGATTGCTTTGGCGGGAAAAAGATGTAAAGAAAGATCATTTGGCAAGTTGGAAAATAGCTTGTCAACCAAACCTTTGTGTCTTCAACTTAGTCCGTTGTATTACATTACTTTGAATCCTGATATCATAGATGCAGATGTTTTAGGTAGAGATTGGAGTTCTATTAAATTTTTAGAACTATATCCGCAAAAAAAAGAACTATATTTGGAGAGACGGTACATTGCGTCTTGCCAAAAGTTAAAGGATTTATCTAACAGTGTGATTAGGAGGATGCTTGTAGATGGTAGCTTACAAACTGAAAACTTGTAAGACTAAAGTCGATGTACTTGGCATTACAAATAGGTGAGAATAACCAGCATTATCGTAATGTTTGGCTGGTCAGAATACATTAAAAACTATTCTTACCAAGGATTTGCTAATTAGGAGGGATGGAATTAAGGGTAAAGATAACAAATGTAGTTTTTGATGATGAGTTAGAAATTGTAGTTCACCTTTTCTTTGAATGTAAGTTAGCTATGTTTGTATGGAGTGTAGTGGAATTTGCTACCGGTTGTTTAGTAGCATTTCCAAGACATGAGCCAGTGTATCATGAAATACCCAAGTAGATACAGGAATGTTAATTCATTGGGTGCTTTTGCGGTATTTGGATGGCTAGAAATTTAGCGGTTTTTTATCAAACTAGTAGAAAAAAGCCTTATGTCTAATGTTTTAGTCCCAACTGTGTTTGGATCCAGGACTAATGTTAGCATTACTCCCGGTTTCAACGGCTAGAACACCGCACGAGCACGGCTAGCCTTAGTCCCGAGTTAAACGGGATCTTTAATCCCGGTTGGAGATACCAACCAAGACTAAAGGGGTTGCGGAAATGTGCGGTCGGTGCGAGCCCGTTTAGTTCTGGTTGGAGATACCCACCGGGCACTACTCCCGGTTGGAGACACCAGGTGTGACTAAATGCTTTCTCCCTCCCACCCAACCCCCGCGTGTGGATTGCCTTTTTTAGATTTGTAAAATATAAAAGAAAATGATAGAAAGTTCAAAATAAAAAATCATTTTAGATGTAGGTGCTTAGGAGATCTAGTTATTAAGAAAAAATAAATTTCAACTTATTTTGAAATAAATGTATTTTTCGGTAAAATGGCTATACCTTTGCATACGAACTCGGAAAAAAGTTTAATATCTGAAAATGTATCTACGCGAAAAGTTATATCCGAATTCAACCACCTACAGTCGTTTAGCCTACTTTTAGATTTCCAAACTGCAAAAGGGGAATATGAAAAAAGTCAGATTTTAGTTTTTGCCAACAAAAAATATATATATATAATTAATTTTTTATTGTTATTTATTTATTCAAGATTATTATTACTTTATTATTTTTATTTATTCAAATAATTATTTGGAATTCATACAATAAATAAGTGTGGCATCGTGACCAAGTGGTTAATAGGATTGATATGATACTAATACCAATAAGATGTATTGATGTACTTGGATGCTTATTCGGAAGGAACTCAAAAGTTAAACGTGCTTCGGCTGGAGTAGTTTGAGAATGTGTGACCAGTCAGGAAGTTTGACCATGACTAAGTACTTTGACTAGAGATTAAGTGTAGTTAGAGATCACTAAATTGGTTAAATAATGGTAAACACAAAATAAAGGTCCTATAGTGCTTGATCGCACTGGACACGTGGAGGCCTTCACTAGTAGAAAATAGGTCTTTCGTCCAGCACCCCTGGAAGTTTCAGTCCCGGTTTAAAAATAAACCGGGACTAATGGAGGCATTGATCCCGGTTCAACCTAGAAAGCCTTTACCAACCGGGACTAAAGGGGTGATGGCAGGCTGCCTTCGGGGCAAAAGTAACCAAGTTCGTTTTATCAACCGGGACTAAAGGTTTTTTAGTTTCTGGGCTCCCCACTAACCTTCACCACCCACCCCCCAGGTGGATCTCCTTTTTTTAGCTCTGTAAAATATAAAAGAAAATGATAGAAAATTCAAGAAATAAAATATTTTTTGATTCATGTATGTTACGCAACCTACTATTAGGGGAAATTAATAAATTTCAATTTTAATTTTTTTGCAAATATTTTTTTAGAAAAAGGTAAAACGGCTTTTTTGGTTGCATACGAAGTCAGAAAAAACGTATAATATATCAAAATAATCGTGGGAAAAAGTTACATCCGAATTAACCAGAGTTTACCCAATTAGCCAATTTTTAGATTCTCAAAATTCCAAATAAAAATATAAAAGTAGGGAGTATTTAGTTTTTGCCAGAAATTCAGGATTTTATATTTTTAAAATTTTAAATCAATAATTTCATTATGCATATAGATCTACTCTCTCCGTCCCAAAATGTAAGCATCTAAGGGTTAGTGAAAAGTCAACTTTTTTAAGTTTGACTAAGTTTATACACAAAATATAAATATTTACAGTAGTGAATCAACATGAATAGATTCACCATAAAATATATTTTCTTAATATGTCCATTCGATATTGTAGATGTAAATATATTTTTCTAAATATTTGATCAAAGTTAGTAAAGTTTGACTTTTAATCAGTCCTTAGACGCCTTACATTTTAGGACGGAGGGAGTATTACTTAACCATAAAGTTCGCCAACTTTTAGATTTTCAGGTTTTAGGTTTGGCAAAAAAAAAATTAAAAATTAAAAATTAAAAAATAAAAAATTAATTGTAATACAAATAAAAAAGTTAATATTTCTTTATTTATTCAGGATTATTGTTTCATCTTTATTTTTGTTTATTAAAAGAATTATTTGAAATTCAAGCAATAAAGTAGTGTGACATCGACCAACGTGTTAATAGGATTGATATGATACTAGTATCAACAACATGCGCGCGTCGCACTTGGAAGCGGGACGGGAAGGAACTCGGAAGTTAAGCATGCTAGTGCTGGAGTAGTGGGAGGATGGGTGACCGAGCAGAAAGTTTGAGCACGGGTAAGTAATTTGAATAGAGAATAAGTGTAGTTATTGACTAAACTTGTCAAATAACTGAAATACTAGAAATTCTGAAGAAAAAAGAGGGAGTGAAAAATAATTAGAAAAATGGATAAAAAACGAAATAGCCTTTAGTCCCGATTGATGCTACAAACCGGGACTAAAGGTCATTCACCCTAACGCGGGCCAGGAGCGCATGTGGCGAGACCTTTAGTCCCAGTTTGTTTTACAATCGGCACCAAAGGGGAGGGCCTTTAGTCCCGGATGACTAGTTCCGATTGCAAAACCGGGACTAAAGGCCCTTATGATGAGGACATCACAACCTCCGATTTGAAGGCATATCTTGGTGAAAAAGATAAGACTACGTCGAGGACGACTTCAATTCAAGTAGGGGAGGATGATGAGGACATCTCTATGATAGATACAACCAATACTCCTACAACCACATCTCGAGTACATTCGTTACTAGGAATCCTTCCCGATATATATGAGAATATGATGCTCGCCTAAATAAAATGTATTTATATTATTTAGGAATGGATCTAACATGGACGCCAAGCATTGGATTAGGAACGTGCATGGAGATGGCAACAGCACTCGCAAGGATTCAGGATGGCGTTGCAAGCGAGGATTTCAGAACATTGAAGCCACCATAGTGAAGCAACGATGCTTGGATGAATTATACAAGTTACTCCATCATAAAATTCGTCCAAAGAGTTATTTATGGTGTTGCGTCACCTTATTTAATGGGTCAGGCCCATGTATTTTCGGATTAGGTATTTTAGGGGATTTTAAGAGGCCATATAAGTGGAGGAAGGCCCATTTAGGGGTGTTTTTGGCCAACCATTGCTGGTTGGACGAAAATCTCTTGACTTCCCCCATATATATCCCTCTGTAGCCGTCATTAGAATTTGGATTTTGATTAGATTAAAAGTTAGTCAATTGCTGCAACTTCGTGTACTTCTTTTGAGTCCAACGCCCAGAACAAGACCGACTATTCGGAATCCCACCATTATCAATCAAGGTTTCATCTCTATTCGCAATATTCTTATTGCATCTTTAGTTCTTACTTGTTCAAATCTCGATTTCAGGTAGGAATTTCCCGCAAGATCAGTAACTCCCGGAGATTGTCCTAGCGATTGCATTGACGCACGAACTTTGCACGTGTAGTCGGATCATCAAGCACGAACTCCGCCAACAAATCGACTTATCCCCATCTCATCGAAAGATCGGACACCTTTGCCCTATCACCTTATCAACAGGGACTAAAGCTCCTTTTTTCTACTAGTGCTTTAGTTCCGGGGCTAAAGCTCCTCTAGCTCTAGCCTTGACTTGTCCTCCACGTGGAGGCATTTAGTCCCAGTTTGTGGGCAACTGGAACTAAAAAATGAGGCCTTTAGTCCCATTTTGGTAGTTCTGATTTGATAACCGGGACTATAGCCGGTTCACAACCGTAACAATTTTATCTACTAGTTGCTAAGGAAGTTTGGTAGTTCTCATTTTTCAATGCACTTAGTAGATAATCAAGCTCACATGATCTCCTCTTTTTTTACATGCACTTACCTTATTGGAGGTGGAGAATTAAAGAGAGAATGAATGATGAGTTGCACCTTTTTCATGCATTTTTTTAATCTCTCTTGAAAAACTGAAACGTCCACTCTTTTGAGGACGGAGGGAGTAGTTGCTAAGGAAGTTTGGATGTTTAGCCTCATGGTGGGAGACCCGGAGGTATGGCTTAAAAGGATCGTATCATATCATATATTGCTCTTTCCATATCCTCCTTTACCATATTTTCTTTTATGGTGAATTCAGATTGAAGCAAATAATGGTTGGATGCTAATTCAAATGCGGATTACATCGGGTTCCGAATATAGAGCAGAGTATGTGCAGACTAGAATTAGAAGCTCATAATTAAACAAATACACACCTATAATTGGAAGCTTGTTTTTTTTTGTTTTAAAAATATGAGCAAAAAAGCTTGAGGCAGTATACTGTAGCCAAATCAACACACTAGTTCGTACAACGCAACAACTTATGTGCTCACAGAACATCATGATAATCCAAAGGTAGCCCAATACATTAACATTGATTAATAATAATATAGTGCAAATGTTACTGATAATAGCATGGTACAAATAGCGGAGGTAACTTTCATATAATTAGGATGATGGACTAACTGTAGGTATTTGAGGTCCGGCTAATATTATCGAATAATCCTTTTTAGGAGGTAGGATAATCCGCAAAAAGTCAAATAATCCATACCCTTTGAATATTATCGATACCATAGCCGCTATTGTATTGCTGGACCAATATCCAAATGGGCATCTATATCCGACGAATTCTTAAAAGCGCATATCATGTCCTCAAAAGCGGTGTGGATACGAATCGGAAATTATTTGTACCATTTAGGGCCCCTACGTGGAGGGATTGTGGATTTGTTTTTGTAATAGCCCGAATTGCTATGATTTATTTTTCATTAAATAGGGGACGTGTGATCTTTAATTCGAAAAAAAACTAACTGAACCCGCAGTACTTAATTTAGAATAAATGCAGTAAGAATAGTGTTTACAATTATCACGCGTTCTGGTTTAATCAAAGTAATTTTTTGTAAAGTTTAATTAAAAAAAGTAGAAGTAAAAATGTTGACGATCAATACATATATTTTGAATATGATATTTTTATCTACAGATTTGATCACTAGATTAGTTCAACTATTTGGGCTCTTTGCGTCGTAGCAGACAAACCACGGTCCACATGCATTGACATTCAATCGTGGCAGCGCTGGTAAGCGGACAAAATGGAGTCACTCAAATCACGCAAAACGCTAGGCGGGACTCACACGCGCGCTGTCCGTTCCTTATCCCAAACACCATCGACAGATACCCGGTGGTCCACTGGCGGGAATCACGAAAACGTAGCGCGCGCAGCCGCCGAGAAGGAGCGAGACACATGCCGCGCTTCACGCCCCTCCCGTCGGTCGGCTCCCGAACCCAGACCATGCAACGCAACACAAGAGACACCGACCCGAACCCCAAATCCGGCACGACCAGCTGCCCCGCGATTTGGCTCGCGTTCGGACAAAACCTCGCTTTGGTTGGACGCAGCAGCGGCCATCAGAACTCAGGAGTACCTGCGTGGCTGCGTGCCCGTTTGCCCGGCCGTCCTAGTGGCTGGTAACCGGATGGGACCCTCCGTATAATCGATTGGATTAATTAGTCGGTCGCAGAGTTTGATCCTACTATTTAATTGGGCGTGGGCATGTGTTTGGAGCGGAGCAGCGTTTCAAATCATCTCTCCAGGGTGGTGACAAAGTCACGTCTTCCTTTCCATCATTTTTTAAAATCTATGCAAGGAATCTTCGTCTTCGTTTGCAAGTGAAGTACTCCTTTGATTTTGGAAAATCGGGAGCACATCGGTTGCGAGTCCAAGGATGCAGCCTCCGAAGCTGTCGAGGACAAAAAACCTCAATAATTAACCAAAGACGTCTCCTCTCGTAATGCACAATAGGGACATCACATGGTTGATCATCGTGCCACCAAAGGAGCACCTCAAATTCAGTGGGCTGCCCCCTGCCGGGGAAGGAAATCTCGATCTCGTCTTCGGTCCGCAGCTCCATACGCGACTGGCGTGACACCCACGACGGAAGCACAACCATCGTAGTTATCGCGGGACTGGACGACGGAAGCCGACTCCGCGCGGTGAGACGGCGTCTCCTTTCAAGTAGGACTACTCCGCTAAGGTCATCTCCAACGCAACGATCCATCCTGTGTCCGCGCATTTGGATGGATCGAGCTAGACAAAATCGTGGCCCCGAAGGAAGACTAGTCGCAGCCGTGAAGCTGTCGAGGACAAAAATTGGCTCAATAATTAACCAAAAAGACATCCCCTCTCGTAATGCACAACAGGGACATCACATGGTTGATTATGGTGCACCAAGGCAAGCACCACCTCCAATTCAGTGAACTGCCCGGAAGGAAATCCCGATCTCGTCTCCGGTCCGCAGCTCCATACGCGGCTGGCGCAACACTCGCGATGGAAGCACAACGACCGCATTATCGCGGAACTGGACGTGACGGAAGACGACTACACGCGGTGGGATGGCGTCTCCTTTCAAGTAGGAGTACTCCACTAAGCTTGGACGAGGAGCTCGTGGTGGGCCTCAACTTCCACGTGCTCATTCAAAGTCGGGAAAATAAACTAGTAAACATGGTGTCAGAAGAAAAAAAAACAGTGTCTAGAAGAAATTAGACACTAATTATACTGGATCAAACTCTAGTCGTTCGGGTGCGCCACTGCAACCCTAACCACATCGTCATAAACATGGTGTAAGAGATAATCTGTTAGTTAAAAGAAGATAGACTTTTTTTTGTCGTTTCCATCTCCCTACTCTGTGCACAGTTTGATCGTCCCGCTTGGACTGTAATCATGAGATTGATGACATAATATCGGGTTAACATCGTAGACGAAGACGATGAAGTCGAAATGACAACGACTTGTGCAGTTGTGCATAAAACTACGAAACATATGTCTCTAGTGTGATGGGCCCTTTGGACTGATGTCTCTCACGAGCAGATGGAGAGCAACACGTCCGCGGCAGGAACGGCACCTATCTACACGACTACACTATGATGGCGCTTGTGCACCCAACCGGATACGGGGAGGCAGCCAGCGGTACGTGCCCATCGTGTCGTGTCTCAGCATCATATATTTTTTTTTTTGAGAGAATTCAGCATCATATATTTGATTTTAGAGTCTGCTTGCTCCCTCGTCAGCCAAAAGAAAACGCCAAAACGTAAAAGGAGGCAGAGCTGACTCAGTACTCCCTAGAGTCAGGCGTGTACTTTTTGGACAGATTTGATTGATGTTATTGTCTCTTGTTCCTCCTTGGATTTCACCGGAACCATGATGCTTGCTAACAGTATTCTGGCAGATTGCCGGAGTTTAGACAGATGATTTAAACCGAGCGATCAGGTAACCAAACCTAGAATTTATCATTGCTTTGGATGTGTCATATCCAGGATGGGAGTGGTGTTTTGGAACATGGGAGCATATGCTCCCTATATTTTGAAAAATGCATCTTACACATATTTTAAAAATTAAAACAAAAAATTCGCACGTACATCTTCACATACTAAGCGCTCACAAAGTCGTTTCATAAAAAATAAACTTATCATGTGACGTGTATAAAAAAGACAAAATTCAGTGCTAAAAACAATGCTTTTCACAGGATAAGTTTTCTCTTTTTTACATAGGCCACAAAAAATATTATTTTTTCGTGAAACTTTACGCACACACATATATTATGGAGATGTACATGTAGAATTTTTTGTCAAAAATTTTCCACACTTCAAAATATGTTTTCTTGGTAGAGGGAGCATACGCACCCGGGAGCCGAATTAAATTTCCGCATATCCAGCTCGAACAATAAAAGTCTTAAAAATATAAACAGAAAAACAAGTGTATTCAACAAAACAAATGGTTTGATTCGGTATTCCTAGATCATCGAGTGCAACTAGGAAGAACATAAAAACGCACACAAATGACTTAAAAACTACTGCTTGTGTTTCTATAGACCTCCAAATCTTAAAACTGTGTAAACCACAAAAAAATGTATCTTTCCGAGTTGAACACGAGAAGGATTGAGATTAAACGATACCTGCTCATGATTAGGGATATAATGGCTAGCTTACACTGTTTTTAGATTTGGGGGTCTATGGAAGCAGAAGACAAAAATATATCATACCATATTACCATTTAAGTTGTATTCGTGTTAGCATGACAAAATTGTTGAGGAAGATGACCTCCCTAGTCCTTGAAGGAATGAAAACACATCATAATATTCTTGTCATCAATTTTTGCAAATATCTCTTTCTCAACATAGAAAACCATCAAATCATTGAGCCAATCATCATCTATCTGATTTGAAAGATTTGTCTCTATAATATTCATGGCCGAGAAAACTATTCCAACTGATGATGTTGCCACCGGTAATGTCAACACAAGTGTAATAAGGTGATAGACCAATGAAAAGATCAAAGGTTGTCTAGTTTGAACCAACTTGAGAGCAAGACCACCGTCAACATGAATTCAGGACTTCTTTTCATCACATCAATATGTATATGCTCAGTTCGTCAACCAAGAGATAACAATCATGTGAAGAGAAATCAACAGAGTACATAGCTGCAAGCTCAACTAGCTCGTAATTAACAAAGTTGCTAAATGAATCTCTAGGATAAGGGTATGCAGTGCACTTCAATAGGCGTGTAGAAGTTTCACAAAATCTTTGATTTATCTCAACTATGTTTCAATCAAGCACCTCATTAAAGATTTGTACCTTGTAATGATGGAAGCAAGTAACCATTTTGTGTGAGCTCTTTGGATAGCCCCTAGCTGAAATGTTATCATCCGTATTTGGCACCGGCGGGAGTTGGGTGATGGCCCGCGGGGTGGGACATCGGGACCGCGAAGTGGAAGAGGTGGCACGGTACAACGGCATGAGGGCTCGAGGATGAGTGTGTTCAGTCTGCTAGGGACATGAAGAGGAAATTAAGCAACAAATTAGGCTTCCAAACATGTTCCTATTGGGTTGGGCTGCTGGGTACCCTGCCACACACACACGCACGCACACGCGCGCACACACACACACACGCACGCACATGCACGCACACTACACCTGGGCAAAGTTCGGGCCGGGCTTAAAAAAGCCCGTGGGTAAAAAGTCAGGCCCGAGCTCGAACCCGAACGAGAAAAAAGCCCAGCCCGACCCGACCAGGCTAAAATGCACAAAAATGAAGGCCCGGACCAGACCTGGCCCGATGTTCGGGCTCAGATTACAGGCCCAAACCCGACCCGAAGTGCACGCCAGATCTGGCCCGGCCCGGGATTTTTGGGCCGGGTCGGGCCGGGCTGCCCATGCCCAGATGTAGCGCGCACACACAAGCACAATTGGATAATGAGCTCCATTATCACGTTTTTGCTATAACTGATGCCGATGTGATAGAATGTGTTACATTACTCATGAAGTCATAATTGGACAACGAGTTAAATTTTTGCATAATTTTTATATGACTGAGATTATATATATGTCCTTTTGTTCAGCATGCTCTGGAGCATCATGTACTAAGCAAATGTTCAAGCACATATGTAAAAGGATGTTGAAAAAAAAACTCAAGATCAAAAATACATTTTTGAGATGGTGATACATCGCAAACGTATCTATAATCTTTGATGCTCCATGCTTGTTCTACACCAATTCCAATATGTTTTGTTTACACTTCGTCGAACTTTTATGCATTTTCTGGAACTAACCTATTGATAAGATGCTATAGTGCCAGTTCCCTATTTTCTCCTATTTTTGTATTTCAGAAAAGTTGTACAAGAAATATTCTCGGAATTGGACAAAACAAAAGCCAAAGTTGCTATTTTACTGAAACGAAGACGGAGTCTAGAGGAGAGACGTAGGGGGGGCCAGGGGCCGGCCAAACCACCCCTAGGCGCGGCCTGGACCTGGCCCGGATCTAGGGTAGGTGTGGGGCCACCAGGCACCCCACCGACCTAAATCTTCCGCCTATAGAAAGCCTTCGACGAGAAAACTCTGAATATACAAGCCACCGTCCACGAAAATTTCTGTTGCCGCCGCCATCGTCCAGACGAGTTTCGGGGGTCAGAAGTTCCTGTTTCGGCACCCTGCCGGGACGGGGATTGACCCCCGGAGCCATCTCCATCGACTCCACCGTCTCCACTTCGACTCTATGATGGTTTGTGAGTAGTCAACCCCATGGACTAGGGGTTCTCGGCTGTAGCTAGTTGGTACTCTCTCTCCCATGTATTTCAATACAATGATCTCATGAGCTGCCTTACACGATCGAGATCCATATGATGTAATCGGTGTTATGTTTGTTGGGATCCGATAAATTGTTGAATTGTGATCAGATTATTCATCATATTATCATACTACTGTTATCTAAGATATTGTGTGCTCTCTCGTACTTGTAGTTACCTTGATCAAGTAGTTGTCTGTATCTCCAAGAGGGAGTATTTATGCTCGATAGTGGGTTCATGCCTCTAGTTTTCTGGAAGAGTGACTTTAACATCTAAGATTGTAGATGTGTTGTTGCTACTAGGGAGAAAACAACAATGTTTTGTCTAAGGATAATTCTATTGTTTACTTTACACACATTGCTTAATGCGATAGTCTGTTGTTTGCAACCTAATACTGGAAGGGGTTCGGATGCTAACCTGAAGGTAGATTATTAGTCATAGACGCAGTTGGATTACGGTCTATGTATTATGTTGTCATGCCCAATTAAACACTACAGTAACGTTTATCTTATCATAGCATGCATTGTCATGCTCCCACATTATCAATTGCCCAACTGTAATTTGTTCACCCAACACATGTTATTTGGAGAGTTACCACTAGTGTAGATAGTTGGAAACTCCGGTCCTTCTGTCATCATCATTGCTCTAAAGTTAACTACGCACTGGAATACTTTCCGTTGCCATCTCCTCTGTGCTACTGCTGCTGTGTTACTATTGTCATTGCTCCCATATTACTGCTACTTTCACATCACCCTTGTTACTAGTGCTTTTCCATGTGCAGCTGAATTGACAACTCCGCTGTTAAGGCTTATAAGTATTCTTTATTTCCCCTTCTGTCGAATCAATAAATTTGGGTTTTACTTCCCTCGAAGACTGTTGTGATCCCCTATACTTGTGGGTCATCAAGACTATTTTCTGGCGCCGTTGCCGGGGAGGCATAGCTCTACTCCTAAGTTCACCTGGGGAGTACACTTTACCTATCGCTCTATTTTTATTTTATTTTGTCTTGTCTAGTTTATTTGTGCTTAGTTTATTTCTGTTTAGTTGTGTTTTGTTTAGTTTACTTTTGTCTAGTTTATTTCTGTCTTGTTTTATTTTTCTTATATACCCAAAAATTCATAAAAATTTGAAAAACCAAAAATCTAAAAAAAAATCTGTTGTTATGTAAGAACCTGCTTGACCCTCTATGGAACATTTTATAAATTATAGAAAGTCATATAAGGGGAAAGTCATGAGAGTCGTATTAAAAAAATTTGGATCTAATTGCTAAAATTTTGCTCAAACGCCATGATATAAATTGTTGCTCTAAACATGATACTAAACATTTTAAATTCTAATGTGGCTTTAGTAAAGAAGATTTAATTGTGAACTATCAGTGGAATAACTATATTCATCTTGGGTTTGAAGACGTAGAACAATTTGTCTTGTTTATGGGAGCTTCTGAAATAGAATCCTTCATGTCTAAAAATTATGAAACCTGTGTTGCTTGTAAAGACCTTAAAGAATATGTCTCTTCTATCCTTGATTATTGTATATAAAATTTCAGCAATAATTGTTATATCATTGATTATAAAGAGAGATCCAGTAATGCACAAGAATGTACCCACAATTTGCAGAACCCGTGGAAGAAGGAATTGCTAAACCTGAAAGCTCATTAGATGAAAAAGAGGAGGAGAGTGATGAACAAAAGAAGGAAGAATGGATTAGCTACCCATGCCTACCTTCTAATGAGAGTAACTCTTTGTCCTTTACATTATTTAATTGCCCCCCATGCTTACCAAAGGAAGATGAATGTTATGTTCCTGTGGATTCTCTTTAAATATCTACTATGAGTAAAACTTGTGATAATAGTTATGCTCTTGATATCTATGATAATCCATGCTTTGATAAATCTTATGATAATCCTTTATTTGTGCGTAATTTTGAAATGCATGGTACTAAAGAGTTTTGCTTAGAAAATGTTTATGATAAAGCTCTACATGATGGTCCTATATTGGTTGATAAACATTATGTGCTTGTAGATCATGAAAAGCATGCTTTATGTGATAGTTATATTGTTGAGTTTATTCATGATGCTACTGAAAATTATTATCAGATAGGAAAATACGGTTGTAGAAGTTTTCATGGTACTAAAACACCTCTCTATATGCTGAAAGTTTTGAAGTTACTCTTATTTTGAAGTTCATGGTACTAAAATATGGTTGTAGAAGTTTTCATGGTACTAAAACCCTGGTCCTTCTGTCATCATCATTGCTCTAAAGTCAACTACGCACTGGAATACTTTCTGGTGCCATCTCCTCTATGCTACTACTGTGTTACTATTGCCATTGCTCTCATATTACTGCTGCTTTCACATCACCCATGTTACTATTGCTTTTCCAGGTGCAGCTGAATTGAAAACTCCGTTGTTAAGGCTTATAAGTATTCTTTACCTCCCCTTGTATCGAATCAATAAATTTGGGTTTTACTTCCCTCGAATACTGTTACGATCTCATATACTTGTGGGTCATCAGATAGCTCGATTCATTGGACTACTAAAATACCATGGCATCTTAGGTGGTTCAGAAATGGCGGTTATACCACTCATGCGACCATATGGGTAAAAAATATGACTCATCAGATAATGATGGAAGGAACTACCTAAAACTGGCCTTGGTTAGGATTACATCATATACATAAAACGGTGTTGAGAATACATTCGTGATTGAAAACAGATATAAGGAGATGGGTAAGTTTTTCTTGCACTACTACAAAATATTTCCATCTTAGTTGGTTAAAAAAACACAATTTCTTGTGGTTTTTACAAACCACCAGACCGCACGACTCACTTAAATATCGACCCGCCAGAGGCAGGTAGAAGGGCCCATATGTAGCAATACATCTATGGTACTCCCTAAAATATCGACCCACATGAGGCAGGTAGAAGAACCCACATGTAACAATAAATCTTTGGTACTCCCTCCGATCCATATTACTTGTCACTAATATAAATATATCTTATCTAGATACATCTATATTACCGGCAAATAATATGGATCGGAGGGAGTAAGTTTTGTGGATAGGTCACTCCATATAATTGTACTGTAGATGGTCCTTCTTTTTAACCGGTCTAGCTATATGCTAATATATCCTATCAGGCCTTGCACACAACTTCTGCAGACATGGCTCACGGAGCATGAACTTACAATCATTAATATTTCTCAACCAAGGTTTTTGGAACACTCGTACAATTTGCTACTTTAGCCCCTCGTATTTATTCTTTTGTCAAGCTACAGAGTATACTATTTTTTACGACACATACCCCTTCGCCCTGAGAGAAACACAAAAAAGGCGATTAGGCTTCCCCCACCTCCCGTCACAGCCGCTGCCGATCAGCCTCGCTTCTGTGGCCTTCGGACCATGGAGGCAGGGTGGATCTCGGCCCCCGTCGGCGAGAGGGCTTTGTTTTCCTGGTTTTAGGGTTAAGTGGGGCGGCAACGCCTTGTCCAATAACCATGCTTCATTCCCATCTCGGCGGTGACGTTGAGAATCTTGTGAGAGTGGTGTGGTTCTTGAGGACATCATCTGACAGTGGGGATCTCCAGATCATCAAGGAGCTTCATCGACGGTTATTCATTCTTCTTCGTCTATGGGATGTATGTGATCTTCTTGACCCGTTTGGCGACTTTCCGTTCGCAACCAACAACCTCAGGCCGGCTCAGGGAAGAGAGGCAGCGATGGTGCCGTTGACATAGTCTAGTGGTTGAAGATGAAGGACATCTCAAGGATTTCATTATAGTATTTGTTTTTGTTGAGATGCTTTGTACTGTGCATTGTTTCTTTTAATGTTAGCGTCCTTTTCGCAAAAAATAATACTACATTTCAAGAAACTATTTGACATAGGCATCCCCAATGGGCCTGCCGAAGATAGTTTAATGAAGGCCCATAACTCGAAGAATAAGAAGATTCGGAAGCCCAAGTTATTATTAAGAAAAGCTAGAGTTGTATTAGGAAGAACTACTTGTAATCTTGCGGGACGGGTTGGAAACCCTCCCAGACTCTGTAACTTGTGTATTACGAATCCCTCGGCTCCGCCTCCTATATAAGGGGCAGTCGAGGGACAAAGAGAGGATCGATTCATTGTTCACGTAACCCTAGTTTTCATAATCACTGAGTACTTTTCGGCTGAAACCTTCAAGATCTACTTGCCCTCTACTTCCGACTAAAATCCTAGTCTACAATCAGTAGACATTGATAAGTTAATCCCTTGTCAATTAGCGCCGTCTGTGGGAATTAGAGGTGTCAAGGATCTGATCTCGATGGCACGTTCAAGATCGTCAACTTCGTCGGTAGCAAGCAACGCCATGGACAGAGGTAAACAGATCGAAACTGGTGATGTCTACGGGTGCTTCTATTCTTGTAGACAGTGTTGGGCCTCCAAGAGCAGAGGTTTGTAGAACAGCAGCAAGTTTCCCTTAAGTGGATCACCCAAGGTTTATCGAACTCAGGGAGGAAGAGGTCAAAGATATCCCTCTCAAGCAACCCCGCAACCACAAAGCAAGAAGTCTCTTGTGTTCCCAACACACCTAATAGGTGCACTAGTTCGGCGAAGAGATAGTGAAATACAGGTGGTATGAATAAGTATGAGCAAGTAGCAATGGCACCGGAAAAGTGCTTGCCGGCGTGCGATTGATGGTGGTAATGTTGCAGGAAGTAAAGATGCAGTAAAACAGTAAACAAACAGCGATAGCAGTATTTAGGAACAAGGCCTAGGGATTATACTTTCACTAGTGTACACTCTCAACATTGATCACATAATAGAATAAATAGATAAATGCTAGACTCTACACCCTCTTGTTGGATGATGAACACCACTAACTGTGTAGGATTACACGAACCCTCAATGCCGGAGTTAACAAGCTCCACAATATTCAATGTTCATATTTAAATAACCTTAGAGTGCATAACAGATCAACATAACCAAACCAAGTACTAACATAGCATGCACACTCGTCACCTTCACACTACGAAAGGAGGAATAGATCACATCAATACTATCATAGCAATAGTTAACTTCATAATCTACAAGAGATCACAATCATAGCCTACGCCAAGTACTACACGATGCACACACTGTCACCATTACACCGTGCAGGAGGAATAAACTACTTTAATAACATCACTAGAGTAGCACACAGATATATTGTGATACAAAACACATTGCAATCATAAAGAGATATAAATAAGCACTTCACTATGCCATTCATAACGAGTGAATAAGTATTCTGTGAAATATAGCCTAAGAGACCCACACGGTGCACACACTTGTCACCTTTACACACGTGGGACAAGGAGTCTCCGGAGATCACGAAGTAAAACCCACTTGACTAGCATAATGACATCTAGATTACAAGCATCATCATATGAATCTCAATCATGTAAGGCAGCTCATGAGATTATTGTATTGAAGCACATAGGAGAGAGATTAACCACATAGCTACCGGCACAGCCCCGAGCCTCGATGGAGAACTACTCCCTCCTCATGGGAGACAGCAGCGTTGATGAAGATGGCGGTGGTGTCGATGGAGGAGCCTTCCGGGGGCACTTCCCCGTCCCGGCGGCGTGCCGGAACAGAGACTCCTGTCCCCCAGATCTTGGCTTCGCGATGGCGGCGGCTCTGGAAGGTTTCTCGTACCGTGGCTTTTCCGTATCGTGTTTTAGGTCAGGGACCTTTATATAGGCAAAGAGGCGTCGTCAGAAGGTCAACGAGGCGACGACACAACAGGGGGCGCGGCCAGGGCCTGGGCCGCGCCGCCCTATCATCTGGTGGGCCTGTGGCCCCCCTCTGGTTGCTCTCGGGTGTTCTGGAAGCTTCGTGGAAAAATAGGATGCTGGGCATTGATTTCGTCCGATTCCGAGAATATTTCCTTACTAGGATTTCTGGAACCAAAAACAGCAGAAAACAGCAACTGGCCCTTCGGCATCTCGTCAATAGGTTAGTTCCGGAAAATGCATAAATATGACATAAAGTATGCATAAAACATGTAGATATCATCAATAATGTGGCATGGAACATAAGAAATTATCGATACGTCGGAGACGTATCAGCATCCCCAAGCTTAGTTCTCGCTCGTCCCGAGCGTGTAAACGATAACAAAGATAATTTCCGGAGTGACATGCCATCATAACCTTGATCATACTATTGTAAGCATATGTAATGAATGCAGCGATCAAAACAATGGTAATGACATGAGTAAACAAATGAATCATAAAGCAAAGACTTTTCATGAATAGTACTTTCAAGACAAGCATCAATAAGTCTTGCATAAGAGTTAACTCATAAAGCAATAAATCAAAGTAAAGGTATTGAAGCAACACAAAGGAAGATTAAGTTTCAGCGGTTGCTTTCAACTTATAACATGTATATCTCATGGATATTGTCAATGTAAAGTAATATAACAAGTGCAATATGCAAGTATGTAGGAATCAATGCACAGTTCACACAAGTGTTTGCTTCTTGAGGTGGAGAGAGATAGGTGAACTGACTCAACATAAAAGGTAAAAGAATGGCCCTTCGCAGAGGGAAGTATTGATTGCTATATTTGTGCTAGAGCTTTGGTTTTGAAAACAAGAAATTTTTTTGTCATTGGTAGTAATAAAGCATATGTATCATGTAAATTATATCTTACAAGTTGCAAGCCTCATGCATAGTATACTAATAGTGCCCACACCTTGTCCTAATTAGCTTGGATTACCGGGATTGTCATCGCAATACACATGTTTTAACCAAGTGTCACAAAGGGGTACCTCTATGCCGCTTGTACAAAGGTCTAAGGAGAAAGCTCGCATTTGGATTTCTCGCTTTTGATTATTCTCAACTTAGACATCCATACCGGGACAACATAGACAACAGATAAGGGACTCCTCTTTAATGCATAAGCATGTAGCAACAATTAATGTTCTCATATGAGATTGAGGATATTTGTCCAAAACTGAAACTTCCACCATGATTCATGGCTTTAGTTAGCGGCCCAATGTTCTTCTCTAACATTATGCATGCTCTAACCATTAAATGAGTGGTAAATCTCCCTTACTTCAGACAAGACGGACATGCGTAGAAACTCACATGATATTCAACAAAGAGTAGTTGATGGCGTCCCCAGGAACATGGTTATCGCACAACAAACAACTTAATAAGAGATAAATTGCATAAGTACATATTCAATACCACAATAGTTTTTAAGCTATTTGTCCCATGAGCTATATATTGCAAAGGTAAAGAATGAAAATTTTAAAGGTAGCACTCAAGCAATTTACTTTGGAATGACGGAGAAATACCATGTAGTAGGTAGGTATGGTGGACACAAATGGCATGGTGGTTGGCTCAAGGATTTTGGATGCATGAGAAGTATTCCCTCTCGATACAAGGTTTAGGCTAGCAAGGTTATTTGAAACAAACACAAGGATGAACCGGTGCAGCAAAACTCACATAAAAGACATATTGTAAACATTATAAGACTCTACACCGTCTTCCTTGTTGTTCAAACTCAATACTAGAAATTATCTAGACTTTAGAGAGATCAATTATGCAAACCAAATTTTAGCAAGCTCTATGTATTTGTTCATTAATAGGTGCAAAGTATATGATGCAAGAGCTTAAACATGAGCACAACAATTTCCAAGTATCACATTATCCAAGACATTTTACCAATTACTACATGTAGCATTTTCCGTTTCCAACCATATAACAATGAACGAAGCAGTTTCAACCTTCGCCATGAACATTAAAAGCTAAGAACACATGTGTTCATATGAACCAGCGGAGCGTGTCTCTCTACCACACAAGCATTTATTCAAACAAAAACAAAAACAAAAACAAACAGACGCTCCAAGCAAAGTACATAAGATGTGACCGAATAAAAATATAGTTTCAGGGGAGGAACCTGATAATGTTGTCGATGAAGAAGGGGATGCCTTGGGCATCCCCAAGCTTAGATGCTTGAGTATTCTTGAAATATGCAGGGGTATCCACCGGGGCATCCCCAAGCTTAGAGCTTTCACTCTTCTTGATCATAGTATATCATCCTCCTCTCTTGACCCTTGAAAACTTCCTCCACACCAAAATCGAAACAAACTCATTAGAGGGTTAGTGCATAATAAAAATTCACATGTTCAGAGGTGACACAATCATTCTTAACACTTCTGGAAATTGCCCAAAGCTACTGAAAGTCAATGGAATAGAAAAATCCATCAAGCATAGCAAAACAGGCAATGCGAAATAAAAGGCAGAATCTGTCAAAACAGAACAGTCCGTAAAGACGAATTTTATTGAGGCACCAGACTTGCTCAAATGAAAATGCTCAAATTGAATGAAAGTTGCGTACATATCTGAGGATCACTCACGTAAATTGGCATAATTTTCTGAGTTACCTACACAGAATTAGGCTCATGTTCGTGACAGCAAGAAATCTGTTTCTGCGCAGTAATCCAAATCTAGTATGAACCTTACTATCAAAGACTTTACTTGGCACAACAATGCAACAAAATTAAGATAAGGAGAGGTTGCTACAGTAGAAACAACTTCCAAGACACAAATACAAAATAAAAGTACTGTAGCAAAATAAACACATGGGTTATCTCCCAAGAAGTTCTTTCTTTATAGCCATTAAGATGGGCTCAGCAGTTTTAATGATGCACTCGCAAGAAATAGTATTTGAAGCAAAAGAGAGCATCAAGAGGCAAATTCAAAACAAATTTAAGCCTAACATGCTTCCTATGCATAGGAATCTTGTAAATACAGAAATTCATGAAGAAAAAAGTAACAAGCATAGGAAGATAGAACAAGTGTAGCTTCAAAAATTTCAGCATGTAGAGAGGCATTTTAGTAACATGAAAATTTCTACAACCATATTTTCCTCTCTCATAATAATATCCAGTGGCATCATGAGCAAACTCAACAATATAACTATCACATAAAGCATTCTTATCATGAGTCTCATGCATAAAATTATTACTCTCCACATAAGCATTCTTATTCGAAGAATCACCTCGCTGAGCAAGAAGGATCCTATTCCTTCTTCTTGTCGCATTGAGCCATATAGTTCCACCAATCCACTCCCCGAGGTATTTTGCCTTCTCGAGTTTTTATTTTGTTCTGAATTTTCTCTGCATCTCATTGTGTTGATATTCCGCTATTTTTCCCTTTGCCATTATTTTCCTGCAGGATCATCCTACTATGGCTTCCCTTCCTCCTCTTCCTGAGGATGGAGAAGTCGAGGAAATGGGCATTATTACTGACGATAATCAAGAAGCTCCATCCTTTGTGAATGATCCCGTGGATTCTCGAAAATCTGCGGGATCTTCCGAGGACACTGCGTCAGTCCAATCTCCTCCTCCCGCTGTTTCCCCTCAAAGGAAAAGGAAGAGGAACGATGTCGAAGATTCCGGCACATCCAAAGCTAAGAAAATTATTACTCTCCACATAGGCATGCTCAAGCGATGTCGACAGTTACGACTTCATCGACAAATCTATCACAGTGGGCAAGGTCTTCATCAATCTCAACAATGATGTCACCAAACCCAATATAGATCGGAGTACAAAATATCACCAGATTTATGCTATCGACAATCAAGAGGAAACATCGGAGGCTTTCGACGATTTGGGTAATCCTTTCGTCGATCCCTCAGATCTAAGGAGAGGTATGGGCACTAAATATGTCGGGCCCACGCCACGTGTCAGCGTTCAACTTCCACAAGCAGCTTGGGATAGAGCCGCAAAAGCTCTAGATGGTTCGGAGCCAATGACGACAACGGCCACGGCTCAAGAACTGCAAGCTTATCAATATAGGCTCGCACGAGCTGCTGGAGAAATAGAAAAACAGACGACTGAGTTGAACAGGAGAAAGGAGGCAGCTTCGCATCCAGCGAGGAGAAGGGCAAATCTAAGTGGACAATCTAGAGTTTCGGGTGATAGCCACAGAGAGGCTCGGAATAGAGGAAGATCAAGGTTACAACACATACCCGAAGCGAAAGAGAGCACTTGATTCAAAACCTCGACATGTCCTTTATGTCGATAGACACAAGAGGAAATATTATTCCTAAGACACCGTAAGCTGGGTATATGGCGACACGGGCTTACATCCTCGCATCTAGGCCACCCCCAGGAGATCCAAGAGAAACATTATATAATATGGCGTTAGCAGGGGTTGGAGCTATGGGAACAGCGTTTGTATCAACGCCTCCCGAAGGAGCGGCAAGGCAAAATAGTCCACGGCCCGCAGCAGCAACGGCGGCAGCTCCTGAAGGACCAAGCGGAGCAAGAGACACAGGAGCACAAGCAAGGATTGATAGAGCAAGGCAAAGCAGAAGGGATCATCGACAATCCCCGGAGCTTAATGACGAGGATATGTGCGGCTTGCCGTGCTTCACAAGAAGAGTACGAAAAACTCGAGTACCTTCGGGATTTAAGTTGCTCGATCACTTCAAAAATTCGACGTCCCGCAAGATCCGGAGGATTGGCTAATTGACTACCTCGAGACGGTGAAGCTAACTCGGAGGAACCAGGGCAACATGCCATGCAAAGTATTCAAGTGCACCTAAGTGGAGCCGCACGATCTTGGATCAAAAAGCTTCCGCCAGGATCTATCGATAGCTGGGAAAGTTTCGAGGACGTATTCGTCAAGAACTTCAGGTCCACATGCAAAAAACCTGAGCTGAGAGCGTGTCGACAAAAACCAGATGAGTCAATGAGAAAATACATCCAAAGGTGGAATATCATAAAAAACTCGGCAGAGAATATATCTGACGAGAGAGCAATAGATGCGTTTGTCGCAGGAATTAGGCGTGGAGATTTCGTCGAGGACTTGGGAAGGACCAATCCAAAGACAGTATCGGCATTGATGGAAATAGCAAATAGATGGGCAGACGGAGAAGACGCTGTCCACAATAAACGACACGAGTCGCCGGAGGAGGACCGTGGTCGCAATTATCAATCGAGGCGACGATTTCCTCGGCAGTATTCGAACTATGACGCCCCAGGGCAAATTTCGGCAGGATTTCGAACAAACACAGGAGGAAACAACAGAGATGATTATCAGAGAAGCAACGAGCAGAGAAGCGACAATAGGGATGATTCTCGCAGCAGACAAAATAGTGGGCCAAGGTTTCCAAGACCTTTCGTGTCACCCGAAGAAATGCTGAACGGACCGTGCCAGATGCACTTCTTCCTCGACAGCAACGGGAAAAGGCAGTCAGGGCATCTGCAGAAAGATTGTCGAAATTTCCAGGCAATGTTCAGGTGGGCGGAAAACGCCCACGCTCGAGCAGCACAGAGAAACCCTCGGGAGCCTAGGAGCGAAGTTCATCTACCGCCACCTCCCGCAATCACAGACGACAATCGACATCAGCTCAGAATAGCGGCAGCACCTCCACCACCACCTTATGTCGATCCTAACTCAAACGGAGCGGTGTCGATGATTCGAAGGGAAGGCCGTCCAACGGAACTCAAAAAGTAATCTCGAGACAGGTGTTCATGGCGAGAGAAAATGCCTCCACCAACAGTTGAGTACCTCAATTGGTCCGGGCAAGACATCGGCTTCACCATAGCGGATCATCCGCAGCAAGTTCCTCGACCGTGGCAGTCAGCACTTATCCCGCCGGCGGTTATTGCGGGATTCGATGTTTCTCGAGTATTCATAGATGGCGGCAGCAGCTTGAACCTTATGTATGCAGATACATTGAGGAAGATGAACATATCCCTGGCAAACTTGAAACCAACAGACACAAGGTTCCACGGCATCACACCAGAGAAACCAAGTTACCCATTGGGGAAGATCAACCTTGACGTTCAGTTTGGAACCCGAGAAAATTACAGAATCGAGAAACTAGAGTTTGAAGTCGTGGATTTTCCATCACAGTACCACGCTTTGTTGGGACGACCATCATATGCTAGATTTATGGCAGTACCACACTATACATATCTATTGTGGAGATTGCCTGGACCCAAGGGGCCAATCACAGTCAAGGGAGCTTCGCCTTAGCGGATAAATGCGACAAGGATTTCCATCGTTTATCGAAACTTTCGGGATGCAAGCCGAGTATTTGGCATCGAAGAGTATGATCGACTACGACGTATTGCCGGACGTCGGAAGGCCAAATAAAGAATCAACTTTCAATACGAGAGAAAAATTCGAAGGAGGTACGGATCCACCCGACGGACCCGAAAAAGACGACATCCATTGCAAACAACATGGATATCGCATAGGAAAGCGCGCTCGTCGAGTTCCTCCGTGAGAACTGGGAAATCTTCGCATGGTGTCCAGCTGACATGCCAGGCGTACCCAGGGAACTTGCCGAGCACCACCTAAATCTAGATCCATCAGCAAGACCAATCAAACAACCTTTGCGGCGTTTTTCGGAACCGAACCGCAAAGCTATGCTGTCAGAAATCAATCGACTACAAGAAGCTGGTTTTATCAAAGAGATATTCACGTAAGCCACATGGGTAGCAAATCCCGTGATGGTGCCGAAGAAAAACACTAAGGTCCTTCGCATGTGCGTCGACTTTACGTGTCTCAACAAACATTGTCCAAAGGATCACTTCCCCCTCCCGAGGATCGATCAAATTATCGACTCCACGGCTGGATGTGAACGTCTTTCCTTCCTGGACGCATATTCTGGTTATAACCAGATCAGGTTGAAAGAAGAAGAAGAAGTAAAAACCGCGTTTATCACACCCTACGGCGTGTTTTGCTATAGAACAATGCCCTTTGGTCTGAAAAATGCGGGAGCAACATACCAGAGGATGATGCAGAAGTGTTTGGCGACACAGATTGGAAAAAATGTGCAAGTATACATCGACGACGTCGTCATAACATCAAAAAAGGGGACAACACTGATCGAAGATCTTAAGGAAACTTTCGACAACCTCAACAAATTTTGTCTGAAGTTGAACCCAACAAAGTGCTCCTTTGGCGTCCCAGCAGGAGAACTCCCGGGATTTCTAGTCTCAGCGAGAGGGATTGAAGCAAATCCCGATAAAATACAAGCTATCGTAACAATGAGAAAGCCAACAAAGTTGAAAGAGATACAACGGTTAACCGGGCGAGTCGCAGCTTTGAGCAGATTCGTCGCCAGAGCTGGGAGAAAAAGCGTTACCATTTTACGCTCTGATAAAACAAGGAGACAAATTCCAGTGGAACGAGGAAGCTGACAGAGCCTTCGAGGATTTGAAGCGCAAAATCTCGACACCACCAATTTTGGTGGCGCCAAGGGACAAGGAACCCCTCCTGCTATATATCGCAGCCACACCTCAAGTGGTAAGCACGGTGCTAGTTGTCGAACGAGAAGAAGAAGGAAAACTCCACGGAGTACAGAGGCCAGTATACTTTGTCAGTGAAGTTTTATCGCCATCAAAACAAAGGTACCCTCAGTACCAAAAGCTGGCATATGGAGTATTCACAACAGCACGAAAATTGCGTCACTATTTTTCGGCACACCCGATCATAGTGGTCAATGAGGCTCCTTTGTCAAACATACTGAACAACCCAGAAGCTACGGGTCGTGTCTCCCTTTGGGGAATAGAACTTTCTCCTCGGGACATCACGTATGAAAAAAGAAAAGCAATCAAGTCGCAAGTTCTTCCGGACTTCATAGCAGAGTGGATGGAGCTGCAAAACACAGGACCCCCAGACCTGTCGAGAACATGGACCATGAATTTTGACAGGTCCAAAAGAGTAGAAGGAGCTGGAGCAGGAGTAATACTTATATCACCTGAAGGCGACAAATTAAAGTATATCCTTCGGATGACGTTCCCTAACGCGTCTAACAATGAAGCAGAATACGAAGCCCTCATACATGGGATGAAGATGGCGAAGGCATGCGGCGCAACTCGACTAAAAATCTTTGGTGACTCGCAGTTAGTGGCCCAGCAAGTTATGAATCAATGTGATGCAATCAATGATAGCATGGTTGCATACAAGGAGGTGTACAATGAACTCGAGAAGCTATTTGACGGATGCGAAGTAAACCACATCAGTAGGTTGAGCAACGATGAAGCCGACGTCCTCGCAAACATCGGGTCGCAGTGCCTCCCAGTTCCGCCGAGAGTGTTTTGGGAAGAAATATCGGAGAGGTCTACAAAACCAAAAAAGGTGCAGAAGAAAGAAAAAACTTCGACACCCCTCGCAGAAACCACGGAGGATGAAGAGGAACAAGAACTTGTGATGATGGTACAGGTTCCTTGGATGCAAGCATATGTATCATACATCCTCAGGAAAGAAATACCCGACGATCCAGTTGAAGCAAGGCGAGTAATTCGACGGTCTAAAGCCTTCACAGTGGTAAAAGGAGAACTGTACAAGCGAAGTATTTCAGGTGTTCCGCAAAGGTGTGTAACACCCGAAGAAGGAAGAGTAATTCGAAGGATGTGCACGAAGGAATATGCGGCCATCACGCAAGTAGTCGAGCCATCGCAGCCAAGGTTTTTCGGGCAGGATTCTACTGGTTGAAAGCAATCGAGGACGCCAAAGAAATAGTAAGGACTTGCGATGCGTGTCAAAGGTTCGCCGCAAAACCTCACTCTCCAGCAGCAGAACTAGCACCAATACCTTTGTCGTGGCCCTTTGCACAATGGGGACTCGACATGGTAGGCAAGTTACACAAATCATGGCCAGGAGGAAAGGAGTATATGCTAGTAGCTGTCGACAAATTTACAAAGTGGATAGAAGCGAAGCCGATAAATTCACCAGATGGAGCATCCGCAGTAAAATTCATAAAAGGCCTCGTCTTCAGATTTGGATTGCCTCATAGCATCGTCACGGACAATGGCAGTAACTTTACATCCAGCGAATTCAAAGATTACCGCAAAGAAGTAGGTATCAAGCTGCACTTTGCGTCGCTTGCACATCCTCAAACCAACGGGCAGGTCGAGAAGGCCAATGGCATTATCTGCAATGGCATCAAGAAACGTCTGTTGGGACCGCTAGAAAAAGCTCGACATACCTGGCCTGAAGAACTACCAAGTGTGTTGTGGAGCATCCGAACAACACCAAATACAGCGACACAAGAAACACCGTTCTTTCTGGTCCATGGCGCGGAGGCAGTACTTCCAATAGAAATAGAGCATGACTCCCCTAGAGTCACAGCATATGATGAAGAAGCTTCAAGGACAGCATTGGAAGACGATGTCGACGCACTCGACGAAGCTCGAGACGAAGTATTATCAAGGGTCACAAAATATCAACAGGACTTGAAGAATTACCACAGTCGACGTTTACGGCCAAGATCTTTTCAAGTGGGAGACTTAGTTCTTCGGCTCACGCAAAAAAGTCATGAAAAACTCGAGTCACCATGGCTTGGTCCCTATATCGTCACATAAGTAATTGGAGGAGGAGCATACAGGATAAAAGACAAGAAGACAGGGGTGGAGGAGCAAAACCCCTGGAACGTGGCGCAACTCAGGCGGTTCTACGCCTAGAGCTAAAATATAGTCCCTGTAAAACTTCAATGTACTGAAACGCCCACGAGTTTTCAGACGCACTCTTTTCCTTTTTCGGGGCACCGAGTGGGGCCGGGAAAGGTTTTTAATGAGGCGGGCTCGTGGTGCTGCAATATAATAAAGATAGTGGAGATATATTTCTTATTTTTCGACACGCTCGGGGGCTCAAAGCCTAAGTCTCAAAATACATACAACATAGATCCACTGAAATATTTCGCCTTGGTACATTAATACCTCGCCAAATATAAAAATCGGAAGACAGCAATCATAAATATAGCATCCTCGTTAAAATCTTAAGCGCTTTGGTCTAAGAACCTCGCAATAAAAATATAGTTCCTCGCACGTAGTAAAGCCTCGCCTTGGTACTCAAATACCTCGTGAGTCAATAAAAGAACGAAATAGTACTAAGTAAAGAAGCTCGGGGGCTGATACTTGCCAAAGATTACATAATTTTGCCTTGGTTTACAAACCTCGCACTATGTAAATACAGCAAACAGTCACCGAAAATACTCGGGGGCTAGACAAATATAGAAATATGATGTTCACTTCACAATATAATCGCAATCACAATTTACAAGAAAGAATCAGTTACCAAAGGAAAAATTAGTCATGGTTCAATATATCGTCAAGGGTAATCCTGTCTTCTTCGGGAGCAGCACCAAGAAAATCAGCATAGTGTCCATCTGCAAAAAAGTCGGCATCCATACGCAGAAGATCCTCAATCATTTCCTCAGCTATGGGTGAAACCTTCGTGTTAATACGTTCGACACCAACTCTTCGGCGCCGCACCTTTTCATGAACTTTCGCAACAACTTGAGTCAGATCAAGTTTCGAATGGCAGATCTGAAGCATAATAAGAGCAAATCTGGCGCCTGCCACCAGCTGAGCTTTGACAAAGTCATGGATCTTGCGGGCATCCTTAAACTTTTCCATTAGCTCGAAAAGATTCTTTGGTTGAACGTTTCGAGGAAACATAGAATTATAAACCATAGACAAGGTCTTTGTACAGAAGTCAAGGAAGTCGCGAGTTTGGGAAGCGTGATCTTGAAACCTGACAATTTGGCGGGTCCTCTCTGGGGTAGCCCAGAACAAAGAACCATGGTCAAGAGAAAGGTTAACAAGGAGGTTTGTCCTAGTATTCACCCTCTCTTCTTCGGCAGCAGCATCAATAACCGAGCCTATTCAGCACCAAGGCAAACGAAATTGGAAGAAAGGCACAGCAAAATAGAGAGAAGGCATTTTCAGATCGCAAAAACGTACCTAACATATTTGTGCTAGCTTCCAGCATTAGCTCAAGCATACTATTTACTCGGGTTGAGGATTCCTTTGCTTCTAATACAGCAGCATCCTTAGCAGCCATAGCTTCTTGGGCTTGTTGAAGAGCAAGTTGTTCTCGTTCGGATGCTTTCCGAGACTCGTTCCATCATGGCCAAAGTTTGTTTCTTCATAGATTGAAGTTGTTGTCGAAGTTCTTGCAAATCTTCCGACAAATGTCCGCTTGATGAACTCTCGAGGAGATTATGGTCGACTAGTATTTTCTTCGAGAAGGAAGATGCAGGTGAAGCAGCAGCAGAACAAGGAGGGGTCGAGTAATTATCAAATATTAACTGGAAAAGAAAGGCCCAGGATCAATGAAAAGCACGAAGGGCAATTTCATTACTTGCTAAGAAAATTTACACAGACATTACAAAAGAAAGTTCTCCAGGGGGACTAAGAGGGTAATTGTCGCCAAGACTAAAATGGCGACAAGAACAAAAGAAACAAAAAGAAACAAGGAGGCATGCAACTAGACCTCCGGCTTCGACGAGCTAGGAGTCGAAGATGGCTTGATCCCGAGATATGCCAGGATCTTCTTCGTGTTGGGCTTGGCCGCTTTAATCAATGACTTCCATCTTGACTGTTCTATTTGATCGGTGTCGCCAACCTTCATCCAAATCAAGAGTCCGTTGGCTGTCGGCAACCGGAGCAACAAGTATTTTCGACGACCACCTTCATATTTTCATGACGCATCTTCAGTCCAAGGTCTTCCGATGAATTGAAAAGCTTGGCAAGGGCAAGGAAAGTCGAAGGTTCCTCTTTCTTCGGGAAGAAGTAGGGGAACAACGCCGACAAACCTGCATTGGCATTAGCCACGCCTTCACGAATTTCGCGCCCATGAAACTCCAGAAGAGAAAGTGCGTCAAGGAGGGGATCATCGACAGGATTATCCAGATCAAAATCCTGGTTTGTTTGAGCTGTCACATGAAACAAAAACATTAGTCACAAACCAAGAAACAGGAAGTACAATAAAACAGCAAGGATTGATAATATTACTTAGAGTACGTCGACTTTGCGACTTCAGACGTTTGAGGATCCCTTCCTCACGAGCAGCTTGTGCAGTTTTTTGCTCGTCTAAGGCAGATTCTGCATCCTTGAGCCTTTTCTGTAGTTCCTCGACACTAGCAGCCTTTGCTTTGGCATCATCAGCCTCAGCTTTAGCTTCGCTAGCGACAAGTTCGGCTTTCTTGCGAGCCGCCTCATTTTGCTCCAGTTTTTGAGCAAGTACGTCGGCACGCTTGTTGGCCTCTGCAAGTTTCTCTATCAAGATAAAAAAGGGGAAAGAAAGATCAAAAAATTGCGGCAAACAAAAAGGAGCAAAATTCAGGAAGAACAGAGAATATAAAAGTTATTACCTTCGGCTCTGCTGGCATACTCGCGGTACCCAATAAATTTGGACCCGATGCGGATAAGATCTTTGATCATAGGCTGTCAAAGAAGAAGAACGAAGGGGAAAACATCGGCATTAAAAAAAAGAGTAAGGTTTTACAAAAGCAAAATAGAAGAAATATAGACATCGGCAAACTTACATCATCCAAGAGCTGCGACGAAGAGCTGGTCAATTGAGGAGGAGGCTCAACAATCATTTCAACCCTTGCCCTTTTTGGCGAAGGGACAAGGGGGCTCGAAGGAGGAGTAGATGTATCAACATTTTGTTGAGGAGGCGACGATTCTTCTCCTTCAACAGGCTTCTCCGAAATAACTAAAGTATGCGACGTGCTCGTCCGAGGAGCTACATCACGAGTTGGTACTTCTTCCTCGTCATCACTGCAAATAAGGATCAATAATATAAAAAGCAGAGACAAGAGAAGAAAACTTCGACTACAGAAAAAAGACAACTAAGGTAACTTACGAGCTGACGAGGGATGCAACATAAGGATCATAAGTCGCCTTCGGATGAGAAGGAACAACTTCTTCAGCTTTGGATGTGCCGGAATCTTCGACATCGTTCCTCTTCCTTTTCCTTTGAGGGGAAACAGCGGGAGGAGGAGATTGGACTAACGCAGTGTCCTCGGAAGATCCCGCAGATTTTCGAGAATCCACGGGATCATTCACAAAGGATGGAGCTTCTTGATTATCGTCAGTAATAATGCCCATTTCCTCGACTTCTCCATCCTCAGGAAGAGGAGGAAGGGAAGCCATAGTAGGATGATCCTGCAGGAAAATAATGGCAAAGGGAAAAATAGCGGAATATCAACACAATGAGATGCAGAGAAAATTCAGAACAAAATAAAAACTCGAGAAGGCAAAATACCTCGGGGAGTGGATTGGCGGAACTGTATGGCTCAATGCGACAAGAAAAAGGAATAGGATCCTTCTTGCTCAGCGAGGTGATTCTTCGAATAAGCTTCTCCAAGTCCTTCACAGAAAGATCAGTGGAGAGCCTATTGGCGTCATTGACACCAGAATACGTCCAAAGGGGATTTTTTCGAGCCTGAAGAGGCTGTACTCTAATCCTAAGAAAGTAGGCAGTGATTTGGACACCAGATAACTCTTTGCCTCGAGTATTTTGGAGCTGATGAATTCGAGACATAAGAGCTTCCGTCGCCTTCTTCTCTTCTTCGGAAGCTTCAGCGTCCCAGGAGTAGCGGCGTTGAATTTTTGCGTGTCCGTCGAAAGGAACTATGTTGTGTTCCACGGAATTGGCACTTTCTTCGTGTATATAGAGCCACCTTTTGCGCCAGCCTTGGACGGAGTCAGGAAACTTGACGTCGAAATAATCGACATCGGTTCGGACACAGATAACTACACCACCTATGTTGTAGGTGGCGTTGTGAGCGCCATTGCGGCGAAGACAGAAAATGCGCTTCCAAAGAGCCCAATTAGGAGCGACTCCAAGAAAGCATTCGCAAAGCGTGATAAAAATAGAAATGTGGAGGATGGAATTGGGGGTCAGCTGGTGCAGCTGAATCCCATAAACAAAGAGAAGACCGCGGAGGAAATCGTGGATTGGAGAAGAGAGGCCGCGGATGAGATGATCAACAAAACTAACCCGGTACTCCATTGGAGGATTGGGGTAGCTTTCTTCACTGGGAAGCGGATGGCGTCTTCCTTCTTCATCGAGCCGAGCTTCTTCAAGCACATTGACATCTTGGTTGGAGATTTTGGATCTCTCCCACTCAAGATCCTCGCCGGCCATCTTGGATTCCGGAGTGCCGTGGCGGGTGAGTCGCGTACGCGGTGGCATCAACAGCACCGGAGAAGTAGTGTTCGTGCGTGTGGAAGATCGAAAGAGTTGGGCGCAGGGGAGTTTTCGCAGAGAGGAAGCAGATGTGCGGCGCAAGCGAGGGAGTAGACCGAGGTTGAAGAAAGGTTTATATAGGCTTCGGGAGAAGTAATCAACCGTTGGATGAGGAGATCGTGTGGTGAAAAGGATCTAATAGATAAGAAGGGTACATAGGTATTTTTACTAGGACGGAACGGAACGAGCGTTACCGTACGTGCGCCGAGAAAGCGGAGGACGTGTGTCCCCCACCCGCACGACGTGTCAACATGGTAGGAATAATGGACCCACAAGGCGAGAAATCTCGGCTATTCGGGGAATTGAAGAAAATTTGACAAAGGATAATATGTCGACAAGGAAAATAAAAGGAGAATGGCGACGAAGGAGTTATTTCAATACTACGGGAGCCTTTGGTCAGAAACAAGTTTTTGCCCAAATGCTCGGGGGCTACTTCGATCAAAGTAAAAATTTCGACTATGGCAAATATAGAAATTGTAGAGCCTACAACCAAGCACAAGTTCTTGGTTGTAGCCTCGGGGGCTACTCCCATCGGGAGCGCTGTTCGCGCGCCCGAGAGATTAAAAAAAAAAGAGAAAGAGAGAAAAAGAAGGAGAAAAAAGAAGAGAAAGAATATATTCTCAGAACGCCAAAGTTGCGATCAATTTCTGAATGCCGCAAATTTGCGAAGGTAAGACCCCAGATCCATTCTGCTGGGCGTGGCATCGCCGAAGACTGCGCTCTGCTACTTTTATCCGTATCAACAGATACGAAGAAAAATCCTAACGGACGCGTTAGGTACCCGATAAATTTAACTGGGACTCGACAGAATGGTAAGACCTTAAGCGGCACCTGTCGGAGTTTGCACCAGTATCCCGAGATCATGTCCAGGGACGTGATCTTGAAGTAGGTTTTTGCGGATTGCCACTAGAGCAGTTAACTAGTACCTGATCCGTCGGATGAACTAGCCCCAACTACCGGAATCCCCGTACAATATAGAAATTTATATGAAGAAATATAGAATAGTTTAAAGTTGTCAAATAAAAATAAACGATGGAGATTTTCCTTGATTCTACGATTCAAGCAAAATCTCGGGGCTATCGACATAGGCATCCCAAATGGGCCTGCCAAAGATAGTACCCGGGGTTTAATGAAGGCCCACTACCCGAAGAATAAGAAGGTTCGAGAGCCCAAGATATATTAAGGGAAGTAGAATTGTAATAGGAAGTGTTGTTTGTAAATTTGGCGGGACGAGTTAGAAACCGTCCCGGACTCGTAACTTGTACGAAACGAAACCCTCGGCTCCACCTCGTATATAAGGGGGAGTCGAGGGACGAGAAAGGCATCGAATCATTGTTCACAAACCCTAGTTTCATAATCGTCGAGTACTTTTCGGCTGAAACCTTCGAGATCTACTTGCCCTCTACTTCTAACTAAACCCTAGCCTACAATCCATAGGCATTGACAAGTTAATCCCTTGTCATAGTGGGAGCAAATTCAACAAAGTAGCTATCATTATTATTCTCATCATCAAATATAGGAGGCATATTGTAATCATAATCAAATTTATCCTCCATAACAGGCAGTACTAAAAGACCAATATCATTATAATCATCATAAATAGGAGGCAAAGTATCGTCAAAGTAAATTTTCTCCTCAATGCTTGGGGGACTAAAAATATCATGCTCATCAAAGCCAGCTTCCCCAAGCTTAGAATTTTCCATATCATTAGCAACAATGGTGTTCAAAACGTTCATACTAATATGTTCCATAGGTTTTTTAATTTTCGCATCAAACCATCCATGTCTTAAATCAGGAGATAGAATAAGAAGCTCATTGTTGTCCATTATGCCAAACTAGTGTAAACAAGAAACAAAAAGATGCAATTGCAGGATCTAAAGGAAATAGCTTCGAGCACACACACAACGGCGCCGAAAAGTACTTTACCCGGGACCGGAGTATGAGTGCCTTTTACCTTTCCTCCCCGGCAACGGCGCCGTGAAAAGTGCTTGATGTCTACGGGTGCTTCTATTCTTGTAGACAAGTGTTGGGCCTCCAAGAGCGAGAGGTTTGTAGAACAGCAGCAAGTTTCCCTTAAGTGGATCACCCAAGGTTTATCGAACTCGGGGAGGAAGAGGTCAAAGATATCCCTCTCAAGCAACCCCGCAACCACAAAGCAAGAAGTCTCTTGTGTCCCCAACACACCTAATAGGTGTACTAGTTCGGCGAAGAGATAGTGAAATACAGGTGGTATGAATAAGTATGAGCAAGTAGCAATGGCACCGTAAAAGTGCTTGTCGGCGTGCGACTGATGGTGGTAATATTGCAGAAGTAAAGATGCAAGAAAACAAGAAACAAACAACGATAGCAAGTATTTAGGAACAAGGCCTAGGGATTATACTTTCACTAGTGGACACTCTCAACATTGATCACATAACAGTAATAAATAGATAAATGCTAGACTCTACACCCTCTTGTTGGATGATGAACACCACTAACCGTGTAGGATTACACGAACCCTCAATGCCGGAGTTAACAAGCTCCACAATATTCAATGTTCATATTTAAATAACCTTAGAGTGCATAACAGATCAACATAACCAAACCAAGTACTAACATAGCATGCACACCGTCACCTTCACACTACGAAAGGAGGAATAGATCACATCAATACTATCATAGCAATAGTTAACTTCATAATCTACAAGAGATCACAATCATAGCCTACGCCAAGTACTACACGATGCACACACACTGTCACCATTACACCGTGCAGGAGGAATAAACTACTTTAATAACATCACTAGAGTAGCACACAGATATATTGTGATACAAAACACATTGCAATCATAAATAGATATAAATAAGAACTTCACTATGCCATTCATAACAATGAATAAGTATTCTGTGAAATATAGCCTAAGAGACCCACACGGTGCACACACTGTCACCTTTACACACGTGGGACAAGGAGTCTCCGGAGATCACATAAGTAAAACCCACTTGACTAGCATAATGACATCTAGATTACAAGCATCATCATATGAATCTCAATCATGTAAGGCAGCTCATGAGATTATTGTATTGAAGCACACAAGAGAGAGATTAACCACATAGCTACCGGTACAGCCCCGAGCCTCGATGGAGAACTACTCCTCCTCATGGGAGACAAGCAGCGTTGATGAAGATGGCGGTGGTGTCAATGGAGGAGCCTTCCGGGGCACTTCCCCGTCCCGGCGGCGTGCCGAACCGAGACTCCTCGTCCCCGGATCTTGGCTTCGCGATGGCGGCGGCTCTGGAAGGTTTCTCGTACCGTGGCTTTTCCGTATCGTGTTTTAGGTCAGGGACCTTTATATAGGCGAAGTGGCGTCGTCAGAAGGTCAACGAGGCGACGACACAACAGGGGGGCGCGGCCAGGGCCTGGGCCGCGCCGCCCTATCATCTGGTGGGCCTGTGGCCCCCCCCGGTTGCTCTCGGTGTCTCCGGAAGCTTCGTGGAAAAATAGGATGCCGGGCATTGATTTCGTCCGATTCCGAGAATATTTCCTTACTAGGATTTATGGAACCAAAAACAAGCAGAAAACGAAGAATCGGCCCTTCGGCATCTCGTCAATAGGTTAGTTCCGGAAAATGCATAAATATGACATAAAGTATGTATAAAACATGTAGATATCATCAATAATGTGGCACGGAACATAAGAAATTATCGATACGTCGGAGACGTATCAACTGGTCTCGTTGATTTTGTTCCTCACCCGCCCTCCCGTTTGGATGCATATGCGTATCTGGAGGAGCCCATGGAGATGACGTTTTGAAAGTTCCACTTCCGCGTCGAGAAAGAAGGAGCGTATCGTCTCGAAATTCCGATCCCGTCGGGATTATCAGCGGTCGATCCCGATTTTTCAAGTTCAGCATCATCAATCGAGTCAGGCGACGAGAAAACTTCATCGCCACGCTTCATCAGCTCCAGGGCAAGTGAAAAACTCGCCAAGATCTTCAGCGACATGTCTTTCGAGTCATCTGCGGACTCCTATATAAGCGATGACTCGAGCGACACCGACAGTTTCAACTTCATCGACAAATCCATCACTGTTGGAAAGGTCTTCACCAATCTCGATGATGGTGTCACCAAACCCGACAAAGTTAAGAATCCAAAATATCATCAGATCTACGCAATTGGAGAACCAAGCCGGACAGAACCGGCGATATCAGAGTCTTTCGACGATGCGGGAAATCCGTATGTCGATCCTGCAGATCTCGCGCGAGGTTTGGGAACAAAATATATCGGAACAGGAACACGAGAGATGGTGCGATTTCCGCAGGCCGTATGGGATCGAGTCGCAAGAGCTATCAATGGTACAGAACCAATGACCATTGCGGCAACACCTGAGGAGTCACAAGCGTATCAATATAGGCTTGCACGTATCAGGAGGGAGCTCGAGAAACAGAAAATCGAGTTGGATAGGAGGCAGGAAGCAGCCTCCGCATCAAGCAGGCGAAGGGCAGAGCTAAGCCGACATTCAGGAACTTCGGGAGATAGTCATAGGGAAGCTCGAAGGAGAGCGAGATCTCGTCTGCAAAATATACCTGAAGCAGAGAGAGAAAATTTGGTTCAAAACCTTGACATGTCTTTTATGTCAATCGACACGAGGGGGAATATTATTCCCAAAACACCGGAAGCGGGATATATGGCAACGCAAGCTTTGATCCTAGCGTCCAAGCTACCTCCCGGAGATCCAAGAGAAGTGTTATATAACATGGCCATGGCAGGGTGTGGAGCCATGGGAGCAGCATTCGCAGCTACACCTCCTGAAGGATCAGCAAGGCAAAATAGTCCACGACCCACTGCAGCAGTACCAGGTCCCGAAACAACAAGTGGAGCAAGAGACACAGCAGCACAAGCACGGGTGGACAGGGCACGACAAAATAGAAGAGAAAATCGGCATTCCCGCAGATAGATGACGAGGATATGTGTGGGCTACCGTGCTTTACAAGAAGGGTCCGGAAAACTCGAGTTCCTTCAGGGTTTAAGTTACCCGATAATTTCAAAAAATTCGATGGTTTGCAAGATCCCGAGGATTGGCTGGTCGATTACCTCGAGACGGTGAAACTGATAGGCGGAACCAGAGCAATAGCCATGCAGAGCATTCAAGTACACTTAAGTGGAGCCGCAAGATCTTGGATCAAGAAGCTTCCCCCAGGTTCCATCGATAGCTGGGACAATTTTGAGGATGTGTTCGTCAAGAATTTCCGATCCACCTGCAAAAAATCTGCATCATTAGAAGAGTTGAGATCATGTCGACAAAAGCATGATGAGTCAATGAGGCAATATATCCAGAGGTGGAACATTATCAAAAACTCGGCAGAGAACATATCTGACGAGAGGGCAATAGATGCATTCGTGGCAGGAATTCGACGAGGAGATTTCGTCGAGGACTTGGGGAGAACAAACCCAAGGACAGTATCAGCTTTAATGGAAATAGCAAACAGATGGGCGGACGGAGAAGATGCAGTTCAAAATAAACGACATAGGTCACCAGAAGAGGACCGCAGTCGAAACTTCCAAAATAGACGACGATTCTCTCGGCAGTTTTCGAGTTATGACGCGCCTGGCCAAATATCGGCTGGTTTCCGAGGAAATACTGGAGGAAATAGTCGAGATGATTATCAAAGGAGTAACGATCAGCGAGGCGACAACAGAGATGACTCTCAGAATAACAGGCAAAATAGCGGACAAAGGTTTCAGAGACCTTTTGTAACGCCCGAAGATATGATGAACGGGCCGTGTCAGATGCATTTCTACCTCGACAGTAATGGGAAGAGACAACAGACATCCGCGAAGGACTGTCACAATTTTCAAGCAATGTTGAGGGTCGCAGGGCTAGCTAATGCTCAAGCAACAAATAGAAACCCCCAAGGGCCTAGGAGTGAGATCCACCTGCCACCTCCTCCCGCAATTACGGACGAAAATCGGCACCAGCTCAGAATCGTGGCAGCACCCCACCCACCTCCATATGTTGATCCTAACTCCAACGGCGCGGTTTCGATGATTCAGAAAGCTAGGCCGTCTAATAGGGCTCAAAAAGTAATCTCACGACAAGTATTCATGGCAGAAAAGATGCCTCCACCAATGATTGAGTACCTAAATTGGTCGGGACAGGACATTGGCTTCACAATTGCGGATCACCCGCAGCAAGTTCCTCGACCAGGGCAGTCAGCACTTATCTTGCCAGCAGTGATTGCAGGATTCGATGTATCTCGAGTATTCATCGACGGAGGCAGCAGCCTAAACCTTATGTATGCAGATACACTAAGCAAGATGAACATATCCTTGGCAAATCTAAAACCAACTGTCACACGTTTCCATGGAATCACGCCAGAGAAGCCGAGTTATCCGCTGGGGAGAATCAATCTCGACGTTCAGTTTGGGACCCGAGAAAATTACATGATAGAAAGACTGGAGTTTGAAGTTGTGGATTTCCCGTTGCAATATCACGCTTTGTTGGGACGACCAGCATATGCCAGGTTTATGGCAGTACCACATTACACGTACTTATTATGGAGGTTTGCCAGGACCTAAGGGACCAATTACAGTTAAAGGAAGTTTCGCGTTAGCTGATAAATGCGACAAGGATTTTCATCGACTGTCAGAAACTTTCGGGATGCAGGCAGAGTATATGGAGTCAAAGCTCACAACTGATTATGATGTGTTGCCTGACGTAGGAAGGCCTCTCAGGGAGCCAACCTTTAATACCGCGAAAGATTCTAAGGAGGTGCAGATTCACCCGACAGATCCAAAGAAAACGATGTCCATTGCAGCAGATATGGACCTCGCATAGGAAAGCGCGCTCGTCGAGTTCCTCCGTGAGCACTGGAAAATCTTCGCATGGTGTCCAGCTGACATGCCAAGAGTACCCAGGGAACTTGCCGAGCACCACCTAAATTTGGATCCAATAGCGAGACCAATCAAACAACCTTTGCGGCGTTTTTCGGAACCAAACCGCAAAGCCATGCTGTCAGAGATTAATCGACTCAGAGAGGCTGGTTTTATCAAAGAACTACATACAGAGGCTACGTGGGTAGCTAACCCAAAGGCTCGGTCCCGAAGAAAAACACGAAAGTCCTTCGCATGTGTGTCGACTTTACGTGTCTCAATAAACACTACCCAAAGGATCACTTTCCCCTCCCAAGGATCGATCAAATCATCGACTCCACAGCAGGATGTAAACGTCTTTCCTTCTTGGACGCATACTCTGGTTATAACCAGATCAGATTAAAAGAAGATGATGAAGTCAAGACAGCGTTTATAACACCTTATGGCGTGTTTTACTACAGAACAATGCCTTTTGGTCTGAAAAACGCGGGAGCAACATATCAGCGGATGATGCAGAAGTGCTTAGCAACACAGATTGGAAAAACCGTACAAGTATACATTGACGATGTCGTTATAACATAAAAAGGGGACAACTTTGATCGAGGATCTAAAGGAAACTTTCGACAACCTTGACAAATTTTTCCTAAAACTGAACCCGATGAAGTGTTCTTTCGGCGTCCCTGCAGGAGAACTTCTCGGGTTCTTAGTCTCAGCGAGAGGAATCGAGGCCAATCCAGAAAAAATTCAAGCTATCGTCACAATGAGGAAGCCAACAAAGTTAAAAGAAATACAACAGTTAACTGGGCGAGTCGCAACTTTAAGCAGATTCATCGCCAGGCTGGGAGAAAATGCGTTACCGTTCTATGCTTTGATCAAGCAAGGAGAGAAGTTCCAGTGGAACGAAGAGGCAGATAGAGCTTTCGAGGATCTCAAGCGCACAATTTCGACACCACCAATCCTAGTGGCGCCTAAGGAGAAGGAACCCCTCTTACTATACATTGCAGCCACACCTCAGGTGGTCAGCACAACACTCGTAGTCGAAAGAGAGGAAGAAGGAAAACTTCACGGAGTACAGAAGCCAGTATATTTCATCAGTGAAGTATTATCACCTTCGAAACAGTGGTACCCACAGTACCAGAAGCTAACATACGGAGTGTTCACAACAGCAAGAAAACTGCGACATTATTTTTCGGCACACCCGATAATAGTGGTCAATGAGGCGCCTCTATCCAATATATTAAACAATCCAGATGCTACGGGTCGTGTCTCCCTTTGGGGCATAGAGCTTTCCCCTCGGGACATCACGTATGAGAAAAGAAAAGCAATAAAGTCGCAAATTTTACCGGACTTCATCGCAGAGTGGATGGAGCTACAAAATACGGGACCTCCGGATTTATCGAGAACCTGGACCATGAACTTCGACGGGTCCAAGAGATTAGAGGGAGCTGGAGCAGGCGTGATACTAATATCACCTGAAGGCGACAAATTAAAGTATGTCTTACGGATGACGTTTCCAAACGCGTCTAACAACGAGGCAGAATATGAAGCTCTAATACACGGGATGAAGATGGCGAAGGCTTGCGGCGCAACCCGACTAAAAATCTTTGGCGACTCACAATTGGTGGCTCAGCAGGTCATGAATCAATGTGATGCAGTCAATGAAAGTATGGTAGCATACAAGGAAGTATATAACGAGCTGGAGAAGTTGTTTGATGGATGCGAGGTAAATCACATCAACATGCTGAGTAATGATGAAGCCGATGTTCTTGCAAACATCGGGTCGCAGTGCCTCGCGATTCTGCCAGGCGTGTTCTGGGAGGAGATAGCAGAGAGATCTACAAAGTCGAAGAAATCAAAAAAGAAGGAGAAGGATGAGAAATCCTCGGGGGCTACGAAGGTAGCACTGGAAGAAGAAGAAGAAGAAGAGGAGCCAGACTTGGTGATGATGGTACAAATTCCATGGATGCAAGTATACATATCATACATCTTAAGGAAAGAAATACCAAACGACCCAGTTGAAGCAAGGCGAGTTATTAGACGTTCTAAAGCCTTTACTGTGGTCAAAGGGGAGTTGTACAAACGAAGTATTTCGGGAGTGTTGCAAAGGTGCGTCACACCCGAAGAAGGAAGGATAATTCTGAAGGACGTACACGAAGGAATATGTGGTCATCATGCAAGCAGTCGAGCTATCGCGGCCAAGGTTTTCAGACCAGGATTTTATTGGTTGACAGCAATTGAGGATGCGAAGCAAATAGTGCGAACTTGCGACGCGTGCTAGAGATTTGCTGCAAAACCTCACTCTCCGGCAGCAGAATTGATGCCAATACCATTGTCTTGGCCCTTTTCTCAGTGGGGTCTCGATATGGTGGGAAAATTACACAAAGCTTCACCAGGAGGATACGAGTACATGCTCATCGCTGTCGACAAATTCACAAAGTGGATAGAAGCAAAGCCGATAAATTCACTAGATGGAGCGTCAGCAATCAAATTTGTGAAAAGCATTGTCTTTCGGTTTGGAGTACCTCATAGCATCGTCACGGACAATGGTAGTAATTTCACATCCAAGGAATTCAAGGCATACTGCGCAGAGGTGGGCATCAAATTGCACTTCGCGTCACTTGCGCACCCGCAGACCAACGGTCAAGTCGAGAAAGCAAATGGCATCATCTGCAATGGTATTAAGAAACGCTTGTTAGGTCCATTGGAAAAAGCTCGACATACTTGGCCAGAGGAGTTGCCGAGTGTGTTATGGAGTATCCGAACAACACCAAATACAAAGACACAGGAGACTCTGTTTTTTCTGGTCCATGGAGCTGAGGCAGTAGTGCCGATAGAAATAGAGCATGATTCTCCAAGAGTCACGGAATACGATGAAGAAGCTTCCATAAAAGCATTGGAGGACGATGTCGACGCACTTGATAAGGCTCGAGACGGGGTGTTATCACGGGTCGCTAAGTACCAGCAAGATCTGAAAAACTACCATAGTCGACGTTTACGACCAAGATCTTTTCAGGTTGGAGACTTGGTTCTACGACTCAATCAGAAAAGCCATGAAAAACTCGAGTCGCCGTGGCTTGGCCCTTACATCGTCACAGAAGTAATCGAAGGAGGAGCATACAGGATAAAGGACAAGAAGTCAGGAGCTGCTGAGCCAAATCTTTGGAACGTGACACAACTCAGGCGTTTTTACGCCTAGAGTCGAAATATAGTCCTCCTTGTAAAAATACAATGTACTGAAACGCTGATACGTCTCCAACGTATCTATAATTTCTGATGTTCCATGCTAGTTTTATGACAATACCTACATGTTTTGCTCGCACTTTATAATGATTTCATGCATTTTCCGGAACTAACCTATTAACAAGATGCCCAAGTGCCAGCTCCCGTTTTCTCGTTGTTTTTGGTTCCAGAAAGGCTGTTCGGGCAATATTCTCGGAATTCGACGAAACAAAGAACAAATATCTTATTTTCCCCGGGAGGTTCCAGAACACCGAAGGAGAGTCGGAGGCGGGCAGCAGGGGGCCCACACCATATGGCGGCGCGGGTGGCCCCCTGGTCACGTTAGCCTATGGGGAGGGGGCCCCGTGGCCCCTCCGACTCCGCCTCTTCGCCTATAAAGTCCCTTGCGACCTAAAAACGCGAGACCAATTGACGAAACTCCAGAAAGACTCCAGGGGCGCCGCCGCCATCGCGAAACTCCAATTCGGGGGACAGAATCTCTGTTCCGGCACGACGCCGGGATGGGGAAGTGCCCCCGGAAGCCATCTCCATCGACGCCACCGCCTCCATCATGCTCCGTGAGTAGTTCCCCCATGGACTACGGGTTCTAGCTGTAGCTAGTTGGTATTATCTCCCCCATGTACTTCAATACAATGATCTCATGAGCTGCCTTACATGATTGAGATTCATCTCGATGTAATCGGTGTTGTGTTTGTTGGGATCCGATGGATTGTTACATTATGATTAGTCTATCTATAAAGTTTGTGAAGTTATTGTTGCTGCAATCTTGTTGTGTTTAATGCTTGTCACTAGGGCCCGAGTGTCATGATCTTAGATTTAAGCTCTATATTTATTGCTTAGATTGTATCTACAAGTTGTTTGCACATGTCTATGTCCGGAAGCCGAGGCCCCGTAGTGACAAGAATCGGGATAACTGGAGGGGAAGGCTTAGATGTGAGGATCACATGTTTTCACGGAGTGTTAATGCTTTGCTCCGGTGCTCTATTAAAAGGAGTACCTTAATTTCAAGTAGATTCCCTAGAGGCCCGACTGCCACCAGCTGGTAGGACAAAAGATGTTATGCAAGTTTCTCATTGCGAGCACGTATGACTATATATGGAAAACATGCCTACATGATTAATAATCTTGATGTTCTGTCTTAATGCTATTTCAATCCTATCAATTGCCCAACCGTAATTTGTTCACCCAACACTTGTTATTGGAGAGTTACCACTAGTGTAGATAGTCGGGAACCCCGGTCCATCTCTCGATCATCATAGACTCGTTCCTACATGTCATTGGAAGTAGTATCAACTATTTTCTAGTGCCATTGCTCTCATATTACCGCTATCGCTGCCGTGTTACTGTTACTACTGCTTCTCATATTACTCGTCGCTTTCACATCACCCTCGTTACTAGTGCTTTTCCAGTGTGCACTGAATTGACAACTCAGTTGTTAAGACTTATAAGTATTCTTTACCTCCCGTTGTGTCGAATCAATAAATTTGGGTTTTACTTCCCTCGAAGACTGTTGCGATCCCCTATACTTGTGGGTTATCAAGACTTTTTTCTGGCGCCGTTGCCGGGGAGGCATAGCTCTACTCATAAGTTCACCTGGTGAGTACACTCTACCTCTCTCTCTGTTTTATTTTCTTTTCTTTTGCTTAGTTTACTTTTGTCTAGTTTATTTGTGCTTAGTTTATTTCTGTCTAGTATTATTTTGCTTAGTTTACTTTTGTCTAGTTTGTTTTTGTTTTGTTTTACTTTTCTCATATACCCAAAAATCCATAAAAATTTGAAAAACCGAAAAATTAAAAACTGTTGTTATGGAAGAACCCACAACCTATTTGGAGCTTATAGAATTATATATGAATTATAGAGAATCAAGAACGGGAAAAGTTATGAGTGATGTGATAGAAAAATTGAATACAATTGCTAAAATCTTGCTTAAACGCCATGATATAAGCTATTGCTCTAAACAGGATACTAAACATCTTAAATTTCAATGTGGCTTTAGTGAGGAAGTTTTAATTAAGAATTATAATTGGAATAGCTATATTCATTTTGGGTTCGAAGAAGTAGAACAATTTGTTTTGTTTATGGGAGCTCTCGAGATAGAATCCTTCATGGCTAAAAATTATGAAACTTGTGTTGTTTGTAAGGACCTTAAAGATTATGTCTCTTATATCCTTAATTTTTGCATAGAAAGTTACAGCGATAATCCTTATATCATTGATTATAAAGAGAGACTCACTAATGCACAAGAATGCACTCACAATTTGCAGGAACCTGTGGAAGAAGAAATTGATGAACCTGAAAGCTCATTGGATGAAAAAGAGGAGAAAATTGATGAACCTGAAAGCTCATTGGATGAAAAAGAAGAGGAGAGTGATGAACAAAAGGAGGAAGAATGGATTAGCTACCCATGCCAACCTTCTAATGAGAGTAACTCTTTATCTCTTACACTATTTGATTGTCCTCCATGCTTACCAAAGGAGGATGAATGTTATGTTCCCGTGGATTCTCTTGAAATATTCCCTATGAGTAAAACTTGTGAGAATAATTATGCTCCTGTTATCTATGATAATCCGTGCTATTTTGATAAATCTTATGATAATGCTTTGTTTGTGCCTGATGTCGAAATGCATGATACTAAAGAGTTTTGCTTGGCAAATGTTTATGATAAATCTCTAGATGATGCTCCTATGTTACTTGATAATATTAATTGTACTACTAATGAAAATGGGATTGGAGAGGTCTTGACTTTATCTATGAGTCCCATATCTTTTGAGATTGATCAATCATCTTGTTATATTATCGATAAAAGTGGTTTTGAAAGTTTTGATCCTATTATTTTTGAGCTTGATAAAAATTATGTGTTTATGGATCATGAAAGACATGCTTTATGTGATAGTTATATTGTTAAGTTTATCCATGAAGCTACTGAAAATTATTATGAGAGAGGAAAATATGGTTCTAGAAATTTGCATGGTACTAAAACACCCCTCTATATGCTGAAACTTCTGAAGTTACTCTTGTTTTATCTTCTTATGCTTGTCACTTTGTTCTTCATGAATTTATTTGTGTACAAGATTCCTATGCATAGGAAGTGGGTTAGACTTAAATGTGTTTTTAATTTGCTTCTTGATGCTCTCTTTTGTTTCAACTCTTATTTCTTGCGAGTGCATCATTAAAATTGCTGAGCCCATCTTAACGGCTATAAAGAAAGCACTTCTTGGGAGATAACCCATGTTTTTATTTTGCTACTGTTTTGTTGTGTCTTGGAAGTTGTTACTACTGTAGCAACCTCTTCTTATCTTTATTTTATTGCATTGTTTTTCCAAGTTAAGTCTCTAATATAAAGTTGATACTAGATTTGGATTTCTGCGCAGAAACAGATTTTTAGTTGTCACGAATTTGAGTAATTCTCTCTGTAGGAGACTCTAAAAATTCTGCCAATTTTCATGCGTGTTCCTCAGATATGTACGCAACTTTCATTAGTTTTGAGTTTTCTGATTTGAGCAACGGAAGTACCTCTTAAAAATTCGTCTTTACTGGCTGTTCTGTTTTGACAGATTCTGTCTCTGTTTTTTTTGCATTGTCTCTTGTGGACTTTAAGTAAGGCTTTCTAGACTTGGAGAGCTGTAGCTAATGTTTTATTGAGTTCTTGCAATGTGTCACTACAGGACTAAAGTGGATTAAAGTTTTTTGAGTACTAACCCCTCTAATGAAGTTTATGAGAAGTTTGGTGTGAAGGAAGTTTTCAAGGGTCAAGGGAGGAGGATGATATATGATCAAGAAGAGTGAAAAGTCTAAGCTTGGGGATGCCCCCGTGGTTCATCCCTGCATATTTCAAGAAGACTCAAGCATCTAAGCTTGGGGATGCCCAAGGCATCCCCTTCTTCATCAACAACTTATCAGGTCACCTCTAGTGAAACTATATTTTTATTCGGTCACATCTTATGTGCCTTACTTGGAGCGTCTGTGTGTTTTTTATTTTTGTTTTTGTTTGAATAAGATCGAATCCTAGCAATCCTTGTGTGGGAGAGAGACACACTCCGCTTTTTCATATGAACACTTGTGTTCTTCGTTTTTCATATTCATGGCGGAAGCTGAAAGCCGCAACACTTATTGTTATTTGGATGGAAACCGAAAATGCTTAATATTGTCTTGAATAATTTGATAATTGGCAATTGTTTTGAGCTCTCAAGTAGATCATCTTTCTCTTGCATCATGTAGTTTAAACCTATTAGTGAAGAACTACCGTAGAGCTTGTTGAAATTTGGTTTGCATGATTGGTCTCTCTAAGGTCTAGATATTTTCTGGTAAAGTGTTTGAGCAACAAGGAAGACAATGTAGAGTTTTATAATGTTTGCAATATGTTCTTATGTAAGTTTTGCTGTACCGGTTCATACTTGTGTTTGCTTCAAACAACCTTGCTAGCCCAAAGCCTTGTACTGAGAGGGAATGCTTCTCGTGCATCCAAAACCTTGAGCCAAAACCTATGCCATTTGTGTCCACCATACCTACCTACTATGTGGTATTTTTCTGCCATTCCAAGTAAATACTTCATGTGCTACCTTTAAACAATTCAAAACTTTATTACTCCTTATTTGTGTCAATGTTTTATAGCTCATGAGGAAGTATGTGGTGTTTTATCTTTCAACCTTGTCATTTACTCTTGATAGACTTTCACCAATGGACTAGTGGCTCATCCGCTTATCCAATAATTTTGCAAAAAGAGCTGGCAATGGGGTTCCCAGCCCCAATTAATTAACTTTCATTAATAATTCTCTTCACATGTTTTGCCCTGACTCATCAGTAAACAACTTAATTTTGCAAATAGACACTCCTTCATGGTATGTGAAATGTTGGAAGGCACCCGAGGATTCGGTTAGCCATGGCTTGTGAAATCAAAAGGTTGGGAGGAGTATCAACCATAAATAAAACTAAACTACATGTGTAAACAAAAGAGAAGAGGGATGATCTACCTTGCTGGTAGAGATAACGTCCTTCATGGGAGCCGGTTTTGAAAGTCTGGTTGATGAGGTAGTTAGAGTGCCCACTATCATTCGTTGACAACAACAAACACCTCTCAAAACTTTACTTCTATACTCTCTATATGATTTCAAAACTTAAAAAGCTCTAGCACATGATTTAATCCCTGCTCCCCTCTGCGAAGGGCCTTTCTTTTACTTTATGTTGAGTCAGTTTACCTACTCCTTTCTATCTTAGAAGCAAACACTTGTGTCAACTGTGCATTGATTCTTACATACTTGCTTATTTGCATTCATCATATTACTTTGTGTTGACAATTATCCATGAGATATGCATGTTGAAAGTTGAAAGCAATTGCTGAAACTTAAATCTTCCTTTGTGTTGCTTCAATGCCTTTTACTTTGAATTTATTGCTTTATGGGTTAACTCTTATGCAAGACTTTTTGATGTTTGTCTTGAAAGTACTATTCATGAAAAGTTTTGCTATATGTTATCTAGTTGTTAGCAAACTATAGATCATTGCCTTGAGTCACTGCATTCATCTCATATGCTATACAATAGTATGATCAAGATTATGTAAGTAGCACGTCACTACAGAAATTATTCTTTTTATCGTTTACCTACTCGAGGGCGAGTAGGAACTAAGCTTGGGGATGCTTGATACGTCTCGAACATATCTATAATTTCTGATATTCCATGCTAGTTTTATGACAATACCTACATGTTTTGCTCGCATTTTATAATGATTTCATGCATTTTCCGGAACTAACCTATTAACAAGATGCCGAAGTGCCAGTTCCTGTTTTCTGTTGTTTTTGGTTCCAGAAAGGCTGTTCGGGCAATATTCTCGGAATTCGATGAAACAAAGACCAAATATCTTATTTTCCCCGGGAGGTTCCAGAACACCGAAGGAGAGTCGGAGGCGGGCAGCAGGGGGCCCACACCATATGGCGGCGCGGGTGGCCCCCTGGCCGCGCCAGCCTATGGGGAGGGGGCCCCGTGGCCCCTCCGACTCCGCCTCTCCGCCTATAAAGTCCCTTGCGACCTAAAAACGCGAGACCAATTGACGAAACTCCAGAAAGACTCCAGGGGCGCCGCCGCCATCGCGAAACTCCAATTCGGGGGACATAATCTCTAATCCGGCACGCCGCCGGGACGGGGAAGTGCCCCCGGAAGCCATCTCCATCGACGCCACCGCCTCCATCATGCTCCGTGAGTAATTCCCCCATGGACTACGGGTTCTAGCTGTAGCTAGTTGGTATTCTCTCCCCCATGTACTTCAATACAATGATCTCATGAGCTGCCTTACATGATTGAGATTCATCTCGATGTAATCGGTGTTGTGTTTGTTGGGATCCGATGGATTGTTACATTATGATTATTCTATCTATAAAGTTTGTGAAGTTATTGTTGCTGCAATCTTGTTGTGTTTAATGCTTGTCACTAGGGCCCGAGTGGCATGATCTTAGATTTAAGCTCTATATTTATTGCTTAGATTGTATCTACAAGTTGTTTGCACATGTCTATGTCCGGAACCCGAGGCCCCAGAGTGACAGCAACTGGGATAACTGGAGGGGAAGGCTTAGATATGAGGATCACATGTTTTCACGGAGTGTTAATGCTTTGCTCTGGTGCTCTATTAAAAGGAGTACCTTAATTTCCAGTAGATTCCCTAGAGGCCCGGCCGCCACCGGCTGGTAGGACAAAAGATGTTATGCAAGTTTCTCATTGCAAGCACGTATGACTATATATGGAAAACATGCCTACATGATTAATAATCTTGATGTTTTGTCTTAATGCTATTTCAATCCTATCAATTGCCTAACTGTAATTTGTTCACCCAACACTTGTTATTGGAGAGTTACCACTAGTGTAGATAGCTGGGAACCCCGGTCCATCTCTCATCATCATATACTCGTACCTACATGTCATTGGAAGTAGTATCAACTATTTTCTGGTGCCATTGCTCTCATATTACTGCTACTGCTGCTGTGTTACTGTTACTACTGCTCTTATATTATCACTGCTTTCACATCACCCCTGTTACTAGTGCTTTTCCAGGTGCAGCTGAATTGATAACTCAGTTGTTAAGGCTTATAAGTATTCTTTACCTCCCCTTGTGTAGAATCAATAAATTTGGGTTTTACTTCCCTCGAAGACTGTTGTGATCCCCTATACTTGTGGGTTATCAAACGCTCGCGAGTTTTCAGATGCATGATGTCTACGGGAGCTTCTATTCTTGTAGACAGTGTTGGGCCTCCAAGAGCAGAGGTTTGTAGAACAGCAGCAAGTTTCCCTTAAGTGGATACCCAAGGTTTATCGAACTCAGGAGGAAGAGGTCAAAGATATCCCTCTCATGCAACCTTGCAACCACAAAGCAAGAAGTCTCTTGTGTCCCCAACACACCTAATAGGTGCACTAGTTCGGCGAAGAGATAGTGAAATACAGGTGGTATAAATAAGTATGAGCAGTAGCAACGGTGCCGAAAAAGTGCTTGCTGGCGTGTAGTTGATGGTGGTAGTATTGCAGACAGTAGTAACACGATAGAAACAAGTAAACAAGCGAGTAGTAACTCAAGCAGTATTTAGGAACAAGGCCTAGGGATTAGACTTTCACTAGTGGACACTCTCAACATTGATCACATAACGAACGAGATAAATGCATACTCTACACTTTTGTTGGATGATGAACACATTGCGTAGGATTACACGAACCCTCAATGCCGGAGTTAACAAGCTCCACAATAATGCTCATATTTTAGTAACCTTTAGTGTAAGATAGATCAAGAGACTAAACCAAGTACTAGCATAGCATGCACACTGTCACCTTCATGCATATGTAGGAGGAATAGATCACATCAATATTATCATAGCAATAGTTAACTTCGCAATCTACAAGAGATCATGATCATAGCATAAACCAAGTACTAACACGGTGCACACATCTGTCACCTTTGCACACGTGCGAGGAGGAATAAAACTACTTTAATAACACATCACTAGAGTAGCACATAGATAAATTGTGATACAAACACATTGCAATCATAAAGAGATATAAATAAGCACCTCACTATGCTCTTCAACGAGTGAATAAGTATTCTCGTGAAATATGGCCTAAGAGACCCACACGGTGTACACACTCGTCACCTTTACACACGTGGGATGAGGAGTCTCCGGAGATCACATAAGTAAAACTCACTTGACTAGCATAATGACATCTAGATTACAAGCATCATCATATGAATCTCAATCATGTAAGGCAGCTCATGAGATTATTGTATTGAAGCACATAGGAGAGAGATGAACCACATAGCTACCGGTACAGCCCCGAGCCTCGATGGAGAACTACTCCCTCCTCATGGGAGCAAGCAGCGGTGATGAAGATGGCGGTGGAGATGGCAGCGGTGTCGATGGAGAAGCCTTCCGGGGGCACTTCCCCGCTCCGGCAGGGTGCCGGAACAGAGACTCTTGTCCCCCAGATCTTGGCTTCGCGATGGCGGCGGCTCTGGAAGGTTTCTGTGGTTTTCGTCGAACGCCCCGAGGTTTTTAGGTCAGGGGCTTTATATAGGCGGAGAGGCGGCGCAGGAGGGCTGACAGGGGGCCCAAACCCTAGGGGGGCGCGGGCCCCCCCTAGGCCGCGCCAGGGCATGGTGTGGTGGGCCTGTGCCCCCCTCTGGTCCCTCTCGTCTGTTCTGGATGCTTCCGGGGATTCTAAGATCTTTGGCGTTGATTTCGTCCGATTCCGAGAATATTTCGTTACTAGGATTTCTGAAACCAAAAACAGCAGAAAACAGGAACTGGCACTTCGGCATCTTGTTAATAGGTTAGTTCCAGAAAAGGCACGAATATGACATAAAGTGTGCATATAACATGTAGATAACATCAATAATGTGGCATGGAACACAAGAAATTATCGATACGTCGGAGACGTATCAGCATCCCCAAGCTTAGTTCTGCTCGTCCCGAGCAGGTGTAAAACGATAACAAAGATAATTTCCGGAGTGACATGCCATCATAAACTTGATCATACTATTTGTAAAGCATATGTAGTGAATGCAGCGATCAAAACAATGTGTATGACATGAGTAAACAAGTGAATCATAAAGCAAAGACTTTTCATGAATAGCACTTCAAGACAAGCATCAATAAGTCTTGCATAAGAGTTAACTCATAAAGCAATAATTCAAAGTAAAGGTATTGAAGCAACACAAAAGAAGATTAAGTTTCAGCGGTTGCTTTCAACTTGTAACATGTATATCTCATGGATATTGTCAATGCAAAGCAATATAACAAATGCAATATGCAAATATGTAAGAATCAATGCACAAGCTCACACAAGTGTTTGCTTCTTGAGATGGAGAGAAATAGGTGAACCGACTCAACAATGAAAGTAAAAGAATGGTCCTCCATAGAGGAAAAGCATCGATTGCTATATTTGTGCTAGAGCTTTGATTTTGAAAACATGAAACAATTTTGTCAACGGTAGTAATAAAGCATATGCATCATGTAAATTATATCTTATAAGTTGCAAGCCTCATGCATAGTATACTAATAGTGCCCGCACCTTGTCCTAATTAGCTTGGACTACCGGATCATCACAATGCACATGTTTTAACCAAGTGTCACAAAGGGGTACCTCTATGCCGCTCGTACAAAGGTCTAAGGAGAAAGCTCGCATTGGATTTCTCGCTATTGATTATTCTCAACTTAGACATCCATACCGGGACAACATAGACAACGAGATAATGGACTCCTCTTTTATGCATAAGCATGTAACAACAATTAATAATTTTCTCATTTGAGATTGAGGATATATGTCCAAAACTGAAACTTCCACCATGGATCATGGCTTTAGTTAGCGGCCCAATGTTCTTCTCTAACAATATGCATGCTTAACCATAAGGTGGTAGATCGCTCTTACTTCAGACAAGACGAACATGCATAGCAACTCACATGAAATTCAACAAAGAGTAGTTGATGGCGTCCCTAGTGAACATGGTTATCGCACAACAAGCAACTTAATAAGAGATAAAGTGCATAAGTACATATTCAATACCACAATAGTTTTTAAGCTATTTGTCCCATGAGCTATATATTGCAAAGGTGAATGATGGAATTTTAAAGGTAGCACTCAAGCAATTTACTTTGGAATGGCGGAGAAATACCATGTAGTAGGTAGGTATGGTGGACACAAATGGCATAGTGTTGTTTGGCTCAGGATTTGGATGCATGAGAAGTATTCCCTCTCGATACAAGGTTTAGGCCAGCAAGGTTGTTTGAAGCAAACACAAGCACGAACTAGTACAGCAAAACTCACATAAAAGACATATTACAAGCATTATAAAACTATACATCGTCTTCCTTGTTGTTCAAACATCTTACTAGAAAATATCTAGACTCTAGAGAAACCACTCATGCAAACCAAATTTTAACAAGCTCTATGTATTTCTTCACTAATAGGTGCAAGGTATATGATGCAAGAGCTTAAATAAGAGCACAACAATTGCCAAATATCAAGTTATTCAAGACATCATACCAATTACTACATGTAGCATCTTCCAATTCCAACCATATAAAAATGAACGAAGCGAGCTTTAACCTTCGCCATGAACACTAAAAGATAAAGCTAAGAACACATGTGTTCATATGAACCAGCGGAGCGTGTCTCTCTCCCACACAAGCATTTATTCAAACAAAAACAAAAACAAAAGCACACGGACGCTCCAAGTAAAGTACATAAGATGTGGCCGAATAAAAATATAGTTTCAAGAGAAGGAACTCGATAATTTGTCGATGAAGAAGGGGATGCCTTGGGCATCCCCAAGCTTAGACGCTTGAGTCTTCTTGATATATGCAGGGATGAACCACCGGGGCATCCCCAAGCTTAGACTTTTCACTCTTCTTGATCGTAGTATATCATCCTCCTCTCTTGACCCTTGAAAACTTCCTCCACACCAAACTCGAAACAACTCATTAGAGGGTTAGTGGACGATAAAAATTAACATGTTCAGAGGTGACACAATCATTCTTAACACTTCTGGACATTGCATAAAGCTACTGGACATTAGTGGATCAAAGAAATTCACCCAACATAGCAAAAGAGGCAATGCGAAATAAAAGGCAGAATCTGTCAAAACAGAACAGTCCGTAAAGATGGATTTTATTAGGCCACCATACTTGCTCAAACGAAAATGCTTAAATTGAATGAAAGTTGCGTACATATCTGAGGATCACTCACGTAAATTGGCATAATTTTCTGAGTTACCTACAGAGAATTAGACCCAGATTCGTGACAGCAAAGAAATCTGTTTCTGCGCAGTAATCCAAATCTAGTACTTACTTTACTATCAAAGACTTTACTTGGCACAACAAAACACAAAACTAAGATAAGGAGAGGTTGCTACAGTAGTAAACAACTTCCAAGACACAAATATAAAACAAAGTACTGTAGCAAAATAACACATGGGTTATCTCCCAAGAAGTTCTTTCTTTTTAGCCATTAAGATGGGCTCAGCAGTTTTAATGATGCACTCGCAAGAAATAGTATTTGAAGCAAAAGAGAGCATCAAGAGGAAAATTCAAAACACATTTAAGTCTAACATGCTTCCTATGAAGAGGAATCTTGTACACAAATGAATTCATGAAGAACAAAGTGACAAGCATAAGAGGATAAAACACGAGTAACTTCAAGATTCTCAACATAAAGAGGGGAAACTTAATATCATTAAGATGCATATAACCATATTTCCCTCTCTCATAATAACTTTCAGTAGCATCATTGATGAAATCCACAATATACCCATCACTTAAAACATTCTTATCATGGTTCATATGCATAGAAGTATCATTAAATTTGGCATAAGAAGAGTTATTCTCATTAATAGTAATTGGAGCAGGATTATTATCAAGAATTTGAACATGGTAAACAAGTTGCCTATTAAGGGGATTGTTTTTGGTAATCCAATCATGACTATGACAAGTTTCATAAGGATAGTTAGGACCTATATCATAGCATTCTTTATAATAATCATTAGAGATCGGGGGCACAGTGTCATTATAAGAAATAGAATAGTTATCCTTCACAATCGGTTTATCTGTGTCCACACCATTATTGTTATTAGAAGGAGATGTATCAAGAACATAATGACCAGTAGCTAAAGGATTTGCAAACACCTCTTCCCCAAGCTTAGAGCTTTCTATATCATTATGGGAGGAAGCATGGATAGTACTCGACACTATGGCAATTATTATCCTCATCATTTTCAGAATTAGTTTCCCAGAGATTTGCAATATCAAAAGTAGTGTGCTCATTCAAATCATGATTGCTAATGTATGTAAAGGGCATAGGAAGATCATCATATTCAGATTCATTATCACAATAATCATTAGGAGCAACATACTTACGGCTACCTATTGTTATCTCATATACGCGGGGATACGCCGTTACCTCTTTCTTTTTATTCTCCTTCTTCTTCTTCTTCTTCTTCTTCTTTTTCATTCCCTTCTTCTTCTTCTCTTCCTTCTCCTCGTTCCCTTCTTTAGGAGGAAGAGGTTTGAAGGGTGGCTTGTCCGCATAACCTGATTTACTTTCAGAAACAATAGAAGAAACTTGGGAGGATCCCTCCTTTTCATTAATTAGTTGAAAACACACAGCGGTCCTATCATATTTTGGCAAGGTGTCATCTTCTAAAATATTTTGTATGTAAGTATTTGTATGACTATTATCAATGCAATAAGAAAAACACCCATGCAGGACATCATCAATATCAAGATCACTCATATGTAACAAAGATATTTTTCTCGACAGTTCTTCACACCCCAAAATAAAGTAAGTTCATCATGCTGATTAGGAGTAATTTCATCATCACAATACAAATTTGCAGCACTCATTGGGTTCAAAATATCACCGGAGGAACATTGAAAATTAAAATGACCCACTTCATGGCAAACTTCACAAATAAAAGGATAGAGGGCACAAACTTTTTTACCAAGATCATCTAGAGCCCTAAACCACTTTCTAGTTTTTTCATTAGCATGATGGATGCAATATTCATCTTTGATTTGATTAATTCCACAAGGTCTATGTATTCCACAAAAATTAACATGCTTATAGAAAATAGCATTCTTAGGAGTTTGAGCATGCTTATTGCAATAATTAACAACAATTTCATTCTTCATGCAAGCCTCTTTAAAAGGTTCATGATACTTATCAAAATTATTTTTAGGCAATTCGAAATGAGAAACAAAGGCTTTATAAAGATTTGCAAGCAACTTGAGAGTCAAGACCATAAGTAGCACTCATATTTCGAAATTTATCGGTATCCATAAAAGCTTCAATGCATTCATAATCATAATTTATACCTGACTCTTTACCTTTGTCGTTCTCCCATCCTTCAGCGTTGTCCTCAATCCGATCAAGAAGATCCCACCTAGCTTCAACCTCCTTGCTCGTGAAAGATCCCTCCGAACACGCGTCTAGATAGTCCTTGTGTTGTCCTGAAAGCCTCGCATAAAAATTGTTAACAATAACATTACGGGGGAGCTCATGAATGGGACATTTGAGCATTAGTGATTTCAATCTCCCCCACGCTTGAGAAATACTTTCTCCATCACGAGGATAAAAGTTATAAATATAATTCCTATCAATATGCACTTCATGCGGAGGATAAAATTTAGAATAAAAGAGAGATGCAATTTCCTCCCAACCAAGAGAATGCCTATTCTCCAACAATTTATACCAATGCGCCGCTTACTGCAGCACAAGCAAACAGAGAATAGCTTCTTCCTCACTTCATCCATAGAGATACCTCGCACACTTGAATAACCCACATAATTCGTGCAAAAACAATAGAATGATCTCTAGGATGGACAGTTCCATCCCCTTTATAGTGGTTGTCCATAACACGTTCAATAATTTTCATGGGTATTTTATACGGAATACTTTCAAACAGGTGGATTTAAAATATCGAAGCATTATTAGAGTTATCGCATATGGGAGATAAAGCATTATCGTAACAAATTTTCTCCCCTAAAGATGGGAAGCTAAAAAGACCACAAAAACTAGCTTCCCCAAGCTTAGACTTCTTTATAGCATTAGCAAGTAATTGCATTCATACTAATAACATCGCTACTAGCATGCAAATAAGGTTCCATAGGTTTTTTAATTTTCGCATCAAACAATTCTAAATCAGGAAAAATATTAAAAAGCTCACTAAATTTTTTGTTGTTTTCCATTATGCCTAACTAGTGTAAACAAGAAACAAAAAGTTGCAATTGCAGGATCTAAAGGAAATAGCTTCGAGTACTTACAATGACGGAAAATAGCTTGGTAGCCAAGGTCCGGAGTGTGAGTACCTTTTACCTTTCCTCCTCGGCAACGGCGCCAGAAAAGTGCTTGATGTCTACGGGAGCTTCTATTCTTGTAGACAGTGTTGGGCCTCCAAGAGCAGAGGTTTGTAGAACAGCAGCAAGTTTCCCTTAAGTGGATACCCAAGGTTTATCGAACTCGAGGAGGAAGAGGTCAAAGATATCCCTCTCATGCAACCCCGCAACCACAAAGCAAGAAGTCTCTTGTGTCCCCAACACACCTAATAGGTGCACTAGTTCGGCGAAGAGATAGTGAAATACAGGTGGTATAAATAAGTATGAGCAAGAGCAACGGTGCCGTAAAAGTGCTTGTCGGCGTGTAGTTGATGGTGGTAGTATTGCAGACAGTAGTAACACAGAGAAAACAATAGAACAAGCAGTAGTAACTCAGCAGTATTTAGGAACAAGGCCTAGGGATTAGACTTTCACTAGTGGACACTCTCAACATTGATCACATAACAGTAACAGTATAAATGCATACTCTACACTTTTGTTGGATGATGAACACATTGCGTAGGATTACACGAACCCTCAATGCCGGAGTTAACAAGCTCCACAATAATGCTCATATTTTAGTAACCTTTAGTGTAAGATAGATCAACGGACTAAACCAAGTACTAGCATAGCATGCACACTCGTCACCTTCATGCATATGTAGGAGGAATAGATCACATCAATATTATCATAGCAATAGTTAACTTCGCAATCTACAAGAGATCATGATCATAGCATAAACCAAGTACTAACACGGTGCACACATCGTCACCTTTGCACACGTGCAGGGAGGAATAAAACTACTTTAATAACACATCACTAGAGTAGCACATAGATAAATTGTGATACAAACACATTGCAATCATAAAGAGATATAAATAAGCACCTCACTATGCTCTTCAACAGGTGAATAAGTATTCTCGTGAAATATGGCCTAAGAGACCCACACGGTGTACACACTCGTCACCTTTACACACGTGGGACGAGGAGTCTCCGGAGATCACATAAGTAAAACTCACTTGACTAGCATAATGACATCTAGATTACAAGCATCATCATATGAATCTCAATCATGTAAGGCAGCTCATGAGATTATTGTATTGAAGCACATAGGAGAGAGATGAACCACATAGCTACCGGTACAGCCCCGAGCCTCGATGGAGAACTACTCCTCCTCATGGGAGCAGCAGCGGTGATGAAGATGGCGGTGGAGATGGCAGCGGTGTCGATGGAGAAGCCTTCCGGGGCACTTCCCCGCTCCGGCAGGTGCCGAACGAGACTCCGTCCCCCGCATCTTGGCTTCGCGATGGCGGCGGCTCCGGAAGGCTTTCGTGGTTTTCGTCGAACGCCCCGAGGTTTTTAGGTCGAGGGCTTTATATAGGCGGAGAGGCGGCGCGAGAGGGCCGACAGGGGGCCCAAACCCTAGGGGGCGCGGCCCCCCTAGGCCGCGCCGGGCATGGTGTGGTGGGCCTCGTGCCCCCCTCCGGTCCCTCTCGTCCGTTCCGGATGCTTCCGGGGATTCTAAGATCTTTGGCGTTGATTTCGTCCGATTCCGAGAATATTTCGTTACTAGGATTTCTGAAACCAAAAACAGCGAAAAACAGAACTCGGCACTTCGGCATCTTGTTAATAGGTTAGTTCCAGAAAAGGCACGAATATGACATAAAGTGTGCATATAACATGTAGATAACATCAATAATGTGGCATGGAACACAAGAAATTATCGATACGTCGGAGACGTATCAATGCACTCTTTTCCTTTTTCAGGGCATCGAGTGGGGCTGGAAAAGGTTTTTAATGAGGCGGACTCGCGGTGCTGCAATATAATAAAGATAGTGGAAGTATACATCTTTTTCTCCGACATGCTCGGGGGCTTGCGCCCAGAAGGTACAATGTACATATACATCACTGAAAATATTTCGCCTTGGTGCAAAGCACCTCGCAAAATAGATGAAGATACAAAATAGTGATCAACAAAAAAAGGCTCGAGGGCTAATACCCGCAAATATAGTATACTCAATATAATTTATTTTGCTTTGGTTCAAACCTCGCATACACAAAAAAGAAAATCGTCACCAAAATACTCGGGGGCTTGACGGAAAAAATAAGAAAAATATATATCTCGTGGCTTTACAATATAGATTATATTTACATCATACAAGGTGCAATCACCGAGAAAAATCGACAAGACAAAGGAAAAATTCTTAACAGCCGCCTAGTATGTTATCTATGGTCATTCGCTCATTATTGTAAGTACGAGTACTATGTTCAGCATAGCTACCTTTCACGAATAACTCAGCATCCATCTGAAGCAATTCATCCATCATGTCTTCTGCTACAGGCTTCACCACATCATCAATTTTGTCAATATTTCTCTTCCTCTTCGCCATCTTGGCCAGGCACTTGGCAACAATTCGACTCATGTTTAACTTCGGATAGCAGATTTGTATCATAATCATAGCAAATCTCGCGCCAGCACACATTTGAGCCTGTACAAATCCATGGATTCGAGGTGCATCCCGGAATTTATCCATCAGAGCAGGCAGGGTTTCTGGCATCTTGTTTCGCGAGAACATGGCGCTGTAAACTAAGGACAATGTCCTTGTGCAGAAGTCGAGAAAATCGTGGACCTGACCCGCATGATCTTGAAATCTGATGATTTGGCGAGTACGTTCAGGCGTAACCCAAAAATTAGAACCATGCTCCAATGCAAGTCTGAGAAGCACATTGGATCGAGCTTCAACGCGTTGATCTTCGGCAGCGGTACCAAAAAAGAACCTATTTTCAGCGGAGGAATCAGAGAGGAAGGAAAAACATTGGGAATAAAGATAAGTATGGTCAAGTGAACGAAGTATACCCGCCATATCCAAGCTGGAATCAATCATTAGCTCAAGCATGTAATTCTCTCGTCGAGAAGCTTCAGCAGCTGCAACAACTGCGTCCTCTTTTGCAGCTATAGCATCCTGGGCTTGCTGAAGCGCAATCTTTTCCCTCTCCAATAATTTTCGAGACTGCTCTATTATTACAAGTGCCTGCTTCTTCATAGACTGCAACTGTTGGCGGAGTTCTTTCAAATCTTGTGCGGAATCCTTACCAGAGGAATCTTCAATAAATTCATCACCGACAGATATTTTCTTCGAATAGGAGGAAGCAGGAAAAGTATCAGCAGGACGAGGAGTTGAAGTATAGTTATCAAATATCAACTGAAAAGAAAAGTTTCAACATCAATTGTGAAAGCAAAATAGATTTCCATTAATTTTTCCAGTATTTACATGGCTATTACAAAAGGAGGGTCCTTAATGAACTATCGAGACGCGTCGTCGCCAAAGCTACTACGGCGACAGCATCAAAAGAGAAAACAAAAGAGAAGGCAAGGTGGTCTACTTAACCTCCGGCTTTGATGAACTTGGAGCAGGAGTTGGCTTGCATCCGAGGTAGGCGAGGATTTTCTTCGAATTTGGCTTGGCAGCCTTGATCAGCGATTGCCACCTCTTGGTCTCCATGTCCTTCGTGTCGCCAACTCTCGCCCAGTCGACATCTTGTTGGCTGTCAACGACCAAGGCAATAGTGCCTTCGACGCCAACTTTCAAATCTTCTTGGCGAAGTTTGAGCCCAAGATCTTCTTGAGAATTGAAGTGTTTGGCGAGAGCAACAAAAGGCGTGGGTTCTTCCTTCTTCGGGAAGAAGTAAGGAAAAAGCCGCGACAGACCTGATCTGGCTTCGGCAAGACCTTCACGCACCTCATCTCCGTGGATCTCAAGGAGGGAAAGAGCGTCGAGAAGGCGATCACCTTCAGGGTTCTCCAGATCATAATCTTGCTGCGTTTTCCCTAAGTAAGTCAAAAGAATTTTGTCAGGAAAAAGCAAGCCAAGAAGAATTTAGTGATCCGAAGAAGTGAAAGAAATGTGAGTACTTACTCACAAAACGTCGACTCTGTGATTCCACGCGAGTGAGGATTTCCTCTTCACGAGCAGATTGCTGGGCTATATTATCTCTCAAGGAAGTTTCCGCGTCATGAAGTCTTTTTCGAAGATCTTCGACGGCGGCAGCATCTGCTTCAGCTTTCTTGCGAGCTGTTTCGCTCTGCTATAACTTGACAGTAAGAGCGTCAACACGTTTGTTGGCTTCCGCAAGAGTTTCTGGCAAAATAAACGACAATAAAATATCACGACAAAAGAATGAAGGAGTATGTTTAGCGGAAGAAGCAGATAAAAAAAAGTAAAAGTACCTTCAAGCTTCTTGGCATGGTCACGGTACCCGACGAATTGGGCACCGAGGCGAATAAACTCCTTCATCAAAGGCTGAAGAGAAGACCAAAAGAAAAAAAAGAAGTGAATATAAGAAGAGAAAGTTCGACAGCACCTAGCAAGAAACAAAGGGGAGTTGAAAGTATTGAAATGCTCGGAAAGAAGAAGAGTGAAAAACTTACATCATCGAATGAAGGAGTCATGGAACTACCAGCCAATAGGAGAGGCTCCTTGGCTGGTTCTACCCTAGCTCTCTTTGGTGAAGAGGCTCGGGGGCTCGCAGTTGGGGTTGGATGCTCTGTGTCTTGTCGAGGAGGCGAAGTTTCGTCCCCATCAGGTTGAGCTTCAGAGACAACTAAAGTACGGTACGTACTCGTTCGAGCAGTCGCGTCAATAGGCGTATTTTCATCCTCGTCGCCACTACAATAAATTAGGCGACAAGATAAGAACCAAAATAGACAAAATATCGAGACCATGCAACCAAGAGCAGCAAGAACTTACGAGCTGACAAGAGCATCTTCGTAAGGGTTGAAAGCTTTTCTTCCAGCATCAGGAACAACTTCTTCGGCACGCTGTTATCACCAGAATTTGACCAAGTCAGAGGTGGGCCGCGATTGAAGATGCACTTGAAGAATATACATGGAAGAAGTACATGAATCGGCCTTCTATACCAAGTTGGGCTAAATTGCCCGTGTATCTGTAACATATTAGATCGCATCTTAGTTTAGAAGTTAGAGTTTTACCCGTGCACGGTTTGGTGCACGCCTGAATTAGAAAGTCCCCTCGACTATAAATATGTACTTAGGGTTTATGGAATAAACAACAACCAACGTTCACCACAACCAATCTCGGCGCATCGCCAACTCCCCCGTCTCGAGGGTTTCTTCCGGGTAAGCACCATGCTGCCTAGATCGCATCTTGCGATCTAGGCAGCGCACGTTTACTCGTCCCCCATGCGTTGCTCGTGCTGAAGCCTTTTTGATGGCGAGCAACGTAGTTATCATAGGTGTTTTTAGGGTTAGCATTGCTCTTCGTATCATATGCTATCGTCGTGCAACCCTTAGGCATCTAGCCGCCCTTACGCCTGTCACGGGTGTAAGGGCGGCACCCCGCTTGATCATCGTTTAGTAGATCCGATCCGTTATGATTGCTCCTTGTTCTTCAAGGATTAGTTTAATATCTGCAATAGTTAGGCCTTAAAAAGGGTTGGAGGATCCAGCGGCGCGTAGGGTGTCGTTTGCTAGTCCTAGACAGGACGTTCCGGGGATCAACCTCGTGTTGGTTTTTAGGCCTTGTCTAGGACCGGCTCATGATCACCGTGCGTGGCCGCGAGGCCCAATCGTGAGTAGGATGATCCGATTATGCGGTGAAAACCCTAAATCGTCGTAGATTGCTTTAGCTTTATCTTGATCAAGCAGGACCACGATATATTCGTACACCTTGTATGAATCATGGGTGGATCGGCTCTTTGAGCCGATTCACAGGATAACCTGAGAGCCGATCGAGGCTCGTATTTAACGTTTACGTGTATGCCATGCAGGAAACTAAGCGAGGCATCATCCAACACCTTCCTCGACCAGTATAGGTCGGGCGCCCTTGCATCAGCATCGGACGTGTGCGCGTAAGGCTTTGCGGGCCGTCGCTCGGAGGGACCAGGGCCAGCCGCAGCCCCGGGAGATTCCCGCTCTACGGTGTTGCCGGCCGCTGCCCGCCGGTGGGTTCTCGACCGCAACACATTCTCGGCACGCCCGGTGGGACAATCTTCGACATCCACCGCATCGCCATCTACATCCGAGATGGCGGAAGGCACTCCGGTCAAGTACGAGGATCCGACCGACGAGCTCAAGAGGAAGCATGACGAGATCAAGACAGCCCTCGAAGCCGACCTCATCGGCTCTTTCCACGTAACCCGCTCCCATGGCATCGGGTGGAAGGGGTTCTCACCCGAAGGCGCGCTCGATGGAGTGGACCCGTCCGCCCCGTCGAAGAATGCACCAGTGTCGCCGCGTCGAGAGATCAACTTCATGGTGGCTCATTCGCCGCACCGCCATTCCGAGAGCCTCGGTGAACACTTTGGAGCGTGTCGCTCTTCGCGTGATCCAGAAATCATGAGCCATCGGCACTCTCCGTCGGACCGACTCGGGGACGTACTCAAGGAGAGATGCCACTCCACTCCCGTCCACCGCCGTCGTTCGCGTTGGCAGCGCCGTAAGTGCCGAACTCATCGGCCTACGTCGTCTACAAGATTGGTGGTGACCCAAGTGACTACCAATTCCTACATGAGGCGCCCAAGGAGATCCCGCACGGATACACGTGCGCATACGTGCCGACCGCAAGAATCGGGCACTCTCGAACCAGGCTGCAACAAGCAGGGACTTCCGGGAACAGCCAGGAGGAACGCCGGGAGCAGATATTGAGAAGCACACGTGGTTAACCAAGTATGCCACTCCGACAAACCCCGCAGCTCAGCTCCCGCAGCTTGGCTCGGAGCTGGAAAAGCAAGCATGGCTGGCCAAGTATGCCACCCCGGCGAATCTTCAGGGTTCAACGCCTTCAGCCATCACCGCGGATGAGATTTGTACAATTCTGAAAGACCAGTTCGGCATGATGCCGAAAAGGAGGACAATCGGCTATACCAAGCCGTACCCCAACGAGTACGAATTGATCCCGCTACCTCCCAAATATCGGCTCCCTGACTTTACAAAGTTTAGTGGATCGGATGGTTCCAGCTCCATCGAGCATGTGAGCCGATATTTGGCACAGCTGGGCACTATCTCAAGCATCGTACGAGCTGCGTGTGAGGTTCTTCGCACAGTCCCTCACAGGATCGGCTTTCGGGTGGTACACATCGCTGCCACCGAACTCAGTCCGGACTTGGAAGCAGCTTGGAAGAGCAGCTCCACCTACAGTATCACTCGAAGCTTCCGAGGCTTGCATTGCCGATCTTGCACAAGTACGACGAAGCGCGGGGAAACAAGTGTCGAATACATCCAGCGCTTCAGGACCGTTAGGAACCGATGCTATTCGGTTCACGTAAGTGAAAAAGAAGCAGTCGAGTTGGCGGTGGTGGGTCTCTCATCATCGATCAAGGACGTGGCCTCCCAAGCAGACTACCCCTCATTGGCGCACATGGTGCAGAAGCTGTCAGCATATGAACAGCGCCACCCAGATGTTTACCAGGACAAGTTCAAGCGTGCGGTGGTCCTGGTTGAGGCAGACGAGGATGAAGGTGCTACGGGAGATCATGAGGTAGCAGTGGCTGAATGGACTCGGACGGCAAGCCCTGTGTCCTGTAAGTGGGTTAAGCCACAAGGTCCTCCAAAAGGGTTCGACTTCGACGTGACCAAAGCCGAGCAGATTTTCGACCTCCTACTCAACGAGAAGCAGCTGAAGGTACCCGAAGGCCACAAGATCCCCACGGTGCAGGAGCTGAACGGAAAGCCATACTGCAAGTGGCATAACACGTTCACCCACGCCACCAACGACAGCAGGGTGTGGCGTCGCAGCATCCAAATGGCGATCGAAAAGGACGGTTAATTTTCAACCGATACGCCATGAAGGTCGACACACACCCCTTCCCCGCCGTTAACATGGTGGAGTGCACTTACCCCGGAGGGTGCCAGCCAGATTTCTCATGCCATGTCAACATGGTAGGACCTGGGCACCACTCTGGTAAGGACGGAGATGAGGGCAGCTGCTCTCATAGCAATGATACAGAGGAAGCCGCTCCACGCGATCGGCTCCATCATGATGGCAGGCGCTACATCACAAAGGGAGAAGTGAAGAACGTGAGATATCAGCGACCTCTCTCTGATCACCTCCTCAACAAGTATGTGGGTCAATATGACCAATGCCGACGATACAATGACGATGATGAAAAAGATCGTCTGGCTAGGGACGACAGGAGACGTCGTCGGCATGATCGCGACGAGGAGCGATATGAACGCCACGCCCAGGAAAAGTCGAGAGACCAAGATGACGTGGATAGGCACTGGGACTGCCCCTTCTTCAGACACTGCTGGGATTCAGGAATGAGCCGATTGCCTACAATCGGCAACTGCCCAGAATGCAAACAAAAGAAGAAGGATGCAGCTAACATGTCCGTGTTCAAGCGTCTAGGGCCTCTCCCGCCTCGGAACAAGCACGCTGAGTCCACTCAGGTGGAAGATCTCGAGGAACTAGAGGACGATGATGGAGAAGAAGACAGGGATCATCGGCCAAGGTGGTGCCCTGATGGGCTCAGCCGTTCCCAAAAGCGAAGGGTTCAGCGACTACGTGGATTGGAGGAAGCTGAAAGGTTGTACCTGCACACGTTGAGGAAGGCGGCCTGATCTGGCCGCTAAAATTCAGCGAACCCTGGACGAAGAAGGTCGGCCACAAAGGAAAGAGTGGCGCCCCAAGCAAAGGAGAGCCGATGACGAGACATCGGCTGGCACAAACATGGTGTTCATCCTTCCAACGGAGTTTAGTGCTCCAGGATTAGACGAAGCACATGTGGCACAACTTGACTGCGGCCCACGGCCGGTCATCTTCGAGAAGCCACGAGAAAGAAGCTACAGGCATCTGAAGGCCCTATACTTGCGAGGTTACATCAATGGGCAGCTTGTCAACAAGATGTTGGTGGACACCGGAGCGGCAGTTAACATTATGCCATACTCCATGCTACGTCGGTTGGGACGCTCCAGCTCGGATCTGATCAAGACCAATGTGACACTGAGCGATTTCAACGGACAAGCATCTGACGCACAAGGTGTTCTGAATGTGGATCTGACCGTAGGAAGGAAAACTGTCCCTACGACGTTCTTCATTGTCGACAGCAAGAGTTCCTATGCTGTCCTACTAGGGAGAGATTGGATCCACGCCAACGGTTGCATTCCATCCATGATGCACCAATGCCTGATACAGTGGGATGGAGATGAAGTAGAAGTCGTCCACGCAGATGATTCAGCCGAGATTTCAACGGCTGGCATGAACGTTTGGGAGACATCGGGCCAAGAGCCACTCTCGGGCATCAATTTGGACGATCGCGAGCGCATCGACGTGACAAAGAACGGGGTTAGGCTGGTTTTATCCACCGGCCTGACCGTGTAACAAGAGCAACATCGATGAACAAACGTGGCGATGCCGATCCAGGCGATCGGCCCCAAGGATTTATGAAGGAACATTGCAAAAACCTTCATCGAGCAAGAAACGTGGAGGCCGATTCCAGCAATCGGCTAAAATTATCCTCACCATACATTCTGCCTGGGTTCAGCAGTCGATCCAACAGGGGATACCTGAAGAGCCGATACCCTCAATGACTTGAAAGAATCGGCTCGGGGGGGCACCTAAGTAGATGAAACACGAGGATACGAAGGGGAAGTGTCTATCAAATGCCCAGCAGCCCAAGATATTCTTTGATGATGGGTATTGAAGTATGGGGGCCGATACATAAATCGGCCCGTAAAAAAAAATTCATCATGAGGAACAAAGCCGATGCATAGCTATCGACTCTAGCGGAACAAGCTCAATTCAGATCATAATATTTGGGATAAATCTCCTAGTGGTTTGTTGAGAGTTCAATCTGCACGTTTATGATGGTTTGGATGGGGCTAGACCTGCTGGACCGTGCGGATGGGCAACGGTTTTTGCCTCAAATTGCTTTTGTAGTGCAAGCCGATGCCTTATCATCGGCTCTTTGTACAACGATCTCGTTCGACGATCGGCAAAGTTGACAAGAAAGCAAGACTCACTGGGGAAGGAGCCGATTGCTCGGGGAAGAAAGAGCAAGAGCCGACTACTACTACTACTCCCTAATCTAAGGGCCGTTGCTGCCCTCGTCTTCCTCATCATCGTCATCACTGTCGTCGTCCCACCAGGCGCGGAGGCGCTTCGCCGGTGGATAACCTTCGAGGGAGTCATCATCGTCATCCTCCGCCCCTTCCTCGAAATCCTCTCTCTCCGCCTCTTCCTCCCCGTCGACGAGGAAGGTCGACCTCTCCGTCAGTCAAGGATGTCGTGCGCCGCCAACGGGCCCCACTTTGGCGTCGGCTCGCGGAATGGAGACGATACATGGGAGAGGTTTGAGGAGGCAGAAGAGGAGGATGAGGAAGAAGGCATGGCTACGAAAGAATGGGGGTTTTGCCGATGGCTGGTACGGAACAGGAGGGTGAAGGGGCGAATTGCTCAACACGGTTAAATAATGGGTATTGAAGAGAGTTAATGCTACAGCAGCTTCCGAGGGAATGGTACCAAAGAATTGTCGAATCATGCGTAGATGGCAAGGCATCATGATGAAGGATACTGCGGTGGTTCTGCTCTACCACGACGTGACCCGACGAAAGAAAGACATAATGATTTTGGAAATCTCATTTCCAAAACCAGGGGGGCATGTGTTATCACCAGAATTTGACCAAGTCAGAGGTGGGCCGCGATTGAAGATGGACTTGAAGAATATACATGGAAGAAGTACATGAATCGGCCTTCTATACCAAGTTGGGCTAAATTGCCCGTGTATCTGTAACATATTAGATCGCATCTTAGTTTAGAAGTTAGAGTTTTACCCGTGCACGGTTTGGTGCATGCCTGAATTAGAAAGTCCCCTGGACTATAAATATGTACTTAGGGTTTATGGAATAAACAACAACCAACGTTCACCACAACCAATCTCGGCGCATCGCCAACTCCCCCATCTCGAGGGTTTCTTCCGGGTAAGCACCATGCTGCCTAGATCGCATCTTGCGATCTAGGCAGCGCACGTTTACTCGTCCCCCATGCGTTGCTCGTGCTGAAGCCTTTTTGATGGCGAGCAACGTAGTTATCATAGGTGTTTTTAGGGTTAGTGTTGCTCTTCGTATCATATGCTATCGTCGTGCAACCCTTAGGCATCTAGCCGCCCTTACGCCTGTCACGGGTGTAAGGGCGGCACCCCGCTTGATCATCGTTTAGTAGATCCGATCCGTTACGATTGCTCCTTGTTCTTGAAGGATTAGTTTAATATCTGCAATAGTTAGGCCTTACAAAGGGTTGGAGGATCCAGCGGCGCGTAGGGTGTCGTTTGCTAGTCCTAGACAGGACGTTCCGGGGATCAACCTCGTGTTGGTTTTTAGGCCTTGTCTAGGACCGGCTCATGATCACCGTGCGTGGCCGCGAGGCCCAATCGTGAGTAGGATGATCCGATTATGCGGTGAAAACCCTAAATCGTCGTAGATTGCTTTAGCTTTATCTTGATCAAGCAGGACCACCATATATTCGTACACCTTGTATGAATCATGGGTGGATCGGCTCTTTGAGCCGATTCACAGGATAACCTGAGAGCCGATCGAGGCTCGTATTTAACGTTTACGTGTATGCCATGCAGGAACTAAGCGAGGCATCATCCAACACCTTCCTGACCAGGTATAGGTCAGTGGCACGCCCTTGCATCAGCATCGGACGTGTGCGCAGAAGGCTTTGCGGGCCGTCGCTCGGAGGGACCAAGGCCAGCCGCAGCCCTGGGAGATTCCCGGCTCTACGGTGTTGCCAGTCGCTGCCCGCCGGTGGGTTTCTGACCGCAACACACGCGAAGCGCCGGCTTTGGAGGTGCCGGAATCGACAACTTCGTCCCTTTTCCTCTTGTTCTTTGGAGAAGCAGCTGGGGGAGGAGAGTGTGTCGATGCGGTAGCCTCGGTTTCAACTTCCTTTTCAGAGGATACCGCGGATTTTCGAGAACCCGCGATTTCAATCTCAGGGCGAGAAGTACCCTGGTTGTCGTCGGTGACAACGGCCCATTCTTCGACTTCCCCACCTTCAGGAAGGGGAGGAAGAGGCGACGCGGTTTTATGGTTCTGGACAAAGATAGAAAAAGTGTCGACATGGATTTATATCAGTAACAGCAGTCGAAGAAATAGCAGTATCAAAGAAGAAAATAAAAGAGTGCATGAATAAACAGATGACAAAATATATTACCTGCGGGAGCGCGTTTCTGGCGCTATATGGCGTCACACGGCAAGATGACGGGACGGTGTCTTTCTTGCTAAGCGACGAGATATTTCAGACAAGCTTTTCTAAGTCCTTGACCGATAAATCTGTCGACAGGCGATCCACATCTTCATCGCCAGCATACATCCAAAGGGGATTTTAGCGAGCTTGTAAAGGCTGCACTCTAATCCTAAGGAAATACGCCGTGATTCGGATACCCGACAATTCTTGTCCTCGGGTATTCTGAAGCTGGTGGATGCGTGTCATCAGCGCCTCTGTCGCCGCTTTTTCTTCGTCGCTAGCTTCTGCATCCCAGGACCGACGGCGACAGATTTTTTCGGTACCATCAAAAGAGGGAATGTTGTCTTCAACTGAGCCATGGTTCTCCTCGTGTATATATGATGCGTGTAGTTGACACGTCCGTTGGGAACCCCAAGAGGAAGGTGTGATGCGCACAACAGCAAGTTTCCCTCAGTAAGAAACCAAGGTTTAATCGAACCAGTAGGAGTCAAGAAGCACGTTGAAGGTTGTTGGTGGCGGAGTGTAGTGCGGCGCAACACCAGGGATTCCGGCGCCAACGTGGAACCTGCACAACACAATCACAGAACTTTGCCCCAACGTAACAATGAGGTTGTCAATCTCACCGGCTTGCTGTAACAAAGGATTAAACGTATTGTGTGGAAGATGATGATTATTTGCGAAGAACAGTAAAGAAAAATTGCAGTACATTGTATTTCAGATGTAAAGAATAGGACCGGGGTCCACAGATCACTAGTGGTGTCTCTCCCATAAGATAAACAGATGTTGGGTGAACAAATTACAGTTGGGCAATTGACAAATAAAGAAGGCATAACAATGCACATACATATATCATGATGAGTACTATGAGATTCAATCGGGGCATTACAACAAAGTACATAGACCGCTATCCAAACATGCATCTATGCCTAAAAGTCCACCTTCAGTGTTATCATCCGAACCCCTTCTAGTATTAAGTTGCAAACAACAGACAATTGCATTAAGTATGGTGCGTAATGTAATCAACACAAATATCCTTAGACAAAGCATCAATGTTTTATCCCTAGTAGCAACAGCACATCCACAACCTTAGAACTTTCTCACTCGTCCTGGATTTAATGGAGGCATGAACCCACTATCGAGCATAAATACTCCCTCTTGGAGTCACAAGTATCAACTTGGCCAGAGCCTCTACTAGCAACGGAGAGCACGCAAGAACATAAATAACATATATGATAGATTGATAATCAACTTGACATAGTATTCAATATTCATCGGATCCCAACAAACACAACATGTAGGATTACAAATAGATGATCTTGATCATGATAGGCAGCTCACAAGATCTAACATGATAGCACAATGAGGAGAAGACAACCATCTAGCTACTGCTATGGACCCATAGTCCAGGGGTGAACTACTCACACATCGATCCGGAGGCGATCATGGCGATGAAGAGACCTCCGGGAGATGATTCCCCTCTTCAGCAGGGTGCCGGAGGCGATTTTTTGAATCCCCCGAGATGGGATTGGCGGCGACGGCGTCTCTGGAAGGTTTTCCGTATCGTGGCTCTCGGTACTGGGGGTTTCGTGACGAAGACTTGAAGTAGGCGGAAGGGCAGGTCAGGGGGCCACACGAGGGCCCCACACAATAGGCCGGCGCGGCCAGGGCTTGGGCCGCGCTGCCCTAGTGTGTGGCCACCTCGTGGCCCCACTTCGTTTCCTCTCCGGACTTCTGGAAGCTTCGTGGAAAAATAGAACCCTGGGCGTTCATTTTGTCCAATTCCGAGAATATTTCCTTACTAGGATTTCTGAAACCAAAAACAGCAGAAAACAACAACTGGCTCTTCGACATCTCGTCAATAGGTTAGTGCCGGAAAATGCATAATAATGACATATAATGTGTATAAAACATGTGAGTATCATCATAAAAGTAGCATGGAACATAATAAATTATAGATACGTTTGGGACGTATCAAGCATCCCCAAGCTTAGTTCCTACTCGCCCTCGAGTAGGTAAACGATAACAAAGATAATTTCTGAAGTGACATGCTATCATAATCTTGATCATACTATTGTTAGCATATGAGATGAATGCAGCGATTCGAATCAATGATGAAGATAATGAGTAAACAAATGAACCATATAGCAAAGACTTTTCATGAATAATACTTTCAAGACAAGCATCAATAAGACTTGCATAAGAGTTACTCATAAAGCAATAAATTCAAAGTAAATGTATTGAAGCAACACAAAGGAATATATAAGTTTCAGCGGTTGCTTTCAACTTCAACATGTATATCTCATGGATAATTATCAACACAAAGTAGTATAACAAGTGCAATAGGTAAACATGTAAGAATCAATGCACACAGTTGACACAAGTGTTTGCTTCTGGGATAGGAAGAATAGGTAAACTGACTCAACAATAAAGTAGAAGATTGGCCCTTCGCAGAGGGAAGCATGGATTACTATATTTGTGCTAGAGCTTTTCATTTTGAAAACAAGAAACAATTTTGTCAACGGTAGTAATAAAGCATATGTGTTATGTATAAGATATCTTATAAGTTGCAAGCCTCATGCATAGTATACCAATAGTGCTCGCACCTTGTCCTAATTAGCTTGGATTAACACGGATTATCATTGCATAGCATATGTTTGAACCAAGTGTCACAAAGGGGTACCTCTATGCCGCCCTGTACAAAGGTCTAAGGAGAAAGCTCGCATTGGATTTCTCGCTTTTGATTATTCTCAACTTAGACATCTATACCGGGACAACATAGACAACAGTATAATGGACTCCTCTTTAATGCATAAGCATTCAACAACAGTTAATATTCTCATAAGAGATTGAGGATTAGTTGTCCACACCGAAACTTCCACCATGAATCATGGCTTTAGTTAGCGGCCCAATGTTCTTCTCTAACAATATGCATACTCAAACCATTTGATCTTGAAAATCGCCCTTACTTCATACAAGACGAACATGCATAGCAACTCACATGATATTCAACAAAGGTAAAAGAGTTGATGGCGTCCCCAGAAACATGGTTACCGCTCAACAAGCAACTTATTAAGAAATAAGAGACATAAGTACATATTCTTCACCACAATAGTTTTTAAGGCTATTTGTCCCATGAGATATATATTGCAAAGACAAAGAATATAATTTTTAAAGGTAGCACTCAAGTAATGTACTTTGGAATGGCGGAGAAATACCATGTAGTAGGTAGGTATGGTGGACACAAATGGCATGGTTATTGGCTCAAGGATTTGGATGCATGAGAATAATTCCTCTCAATACAAGGCTAGGCTAGCAAGGTTGTTTGAAGCAAACTCAAGTATAAAAGGTGCAGCAAAGCTCACATATGAACATATTGTAACTATTATAAGACTTTACATTGTCTCCTTGTTGTTCAAACACCTCAACCAGAAAATATCTAGACTCTAGAGATCAATCATGCAAACCAAAATTTAACAAGCTCTATGTAGTTATTCATTAATGGGTACAAGGTACATGATGCAAGAGCTAAACATGATCTATATGAGCACAACAATTGCCAAGTATCACATTATTCAAGACATTAAACCATTTACCACATGCGGCATTTTCCGTTTCCAACCATATAACAATGAATGAAATAGTCCAACTTTCGCAATGAACATTAAAGATAAAGCTAAGAACATATTTGTTCATACGAAACAGCGGAGCGTGTCTCTCTCCCAAACAAATAATGCTAGGATCCGATCTTATTCAAACAAAAACAAAAATAAAAACAAACAACCGCTCCAAGTAAAGCACATAAGATGTGACGGAATAAAAATATAGTTTCACTAGAGGAACCTGATAAGTTGTCGATGAAGAAGGGATGCCTTGGGCATCCCCAAGCTTAGACGCTTGAGTCTTCTTAAAATATGCAGGGATGAACCACTGGGGCATCCCCAAGCTTTGACTTTTCACTCTTCTTGATCATATTGTATCATCCTCCTCTCTTGACCCTTGAAAACTTCCTCCACACCAAACTCAAAACAAACTCATTAGAGGGTCAGTGCATGATTCATATATTCAGAGGTGACATAATCATTCTTAACACTTATGGACATTGCACAAAGCTACTGAAAGTTAATGGAACAAAGAAATCCATCACATATAGCAAAACAGGCAATGCGAAATAAAAGGCAGAATCTGTCAAAACAGAACAATTCGTAAAGACGAATTTTAAAGTGGCACCAGACTTGCTCAGATGAAAATGCCCAAATTGAATGAAAGTTGCGTACATATCTGAGGATCACGCACGTAAATTTGTAGATTTTTCTGAGTTACCTACAGAGAGTCATATCGAAATTCGTGACATCAAGAAATCTGTTTCTGCGCAGCAATCCAAATCTAGTATTGACTTTACTATCAAAGACTCTACTTGGCACAACAATGCAATAAAATAAAGATAAGGAGAGGTTGCTACAGTAGTAAAAAATTCCAAGACTCAAATATAAAATAAAGTGCAGAAGTAAAATAATGGGTTGTCTCCCATAAGCGCTTTTCTTTAACGTCTTTCAGCTAGGCGTAGAAAGTGTGAATCAAGTATTATCAAGAGATGAAGCATCAACATTAACTCGGGCTTTATGCATACCCTTCTTATTATTTTTCTTACTCTTTGGTTTAGGGAATACATGTCTACCTCCCGGTGTAGAGGTGAATTTTAGGGTGCCTTCTCCCACATTTATACCTGCTCCCAATAGTTTCAGCAGGGATCTTCCAAGTGTGATTTGTCCTGTTCCTACACATTCAACAATAAGATAATCAGTGGATACTGTTCTTCCAATAATGGTTGTTGATGACCCACAAGTATAGGGGATCGCAACAGTCTTCGAGGGAAGTATTACCCAATTTATTGATTCGACACAAGGGGAGACAAAGAATACTTGGAAGCCTTAACAACGGAGTTGTCAATTCAGTTGCACCTGGAAACGGACTTGCTCGCAAGAGTTTATCGAGTAGTAACAGTTTTATAGCAATAGCGAGTAGTGAAATAACAACGAGCAGAGTAACAAAGACAGCAGTAGTGATTTTAGTAAACAGCAGGATTAAAATACCGTAGGCACGGGGACGGATGACGGGCGTTGCATGGATGAGAGAAACTCATGTAACAATCATAGCAGGGCATTTGCGGATAATAATAAAACGGTGTCCAAGTACTAATCAATCAATAGGCATGTGTTCCAATTATAGTCGTACGTGCTCGCAATGAGAAACTTGCACAACATCTTTTGTCCTACCAGCCGGTGGCAGCCGGGCCTCAAGGGAAACTACTCGGATATTAAGGTACTCCTTTTAATAGAGTACCGGAGCAAAGCATTAACACTCCGTGAACACATGTGATCCTCACGTTACTGCCATTCCCTCCGGTTGTCCCGACTTCTGTCACTTCGGGGCCATTGGTTCCGGACAGCAACATGTGTATACAACTTGCAGGTAAGATCATAAACAACGAATATCTTCATGAATCAATAACATGTTCAGATCTGAGATCATGGCACTCGGGCCCTAGTGACAAGCATTAAGCATAACAAGTTGCAACAATATCATAAAAGTACCATCTACGGACACTAGGCACTATGCCCTAACAATCTTATGCTATTACATGACCAATCTCATCCAATCCCTACCATCCCCTTCAGCCTACAGCGGGGGAATTACTCACACATGGATGGGGGAAACATTGCTGGTTGATGGAGAGGCGTTGGCGGTGATGGCGGTGATGATCTCCTCCAATTCCCCGTCCCGGCGGAGTGCCGAACGGAGACTTCGGCTCCCGCGACGGAGTTTCGCGATGTGGCGGCGTTCCGGAGGGTTTCGGCGACTTCGACTTCTCTCCGTGCGTTTTTAGGTCGAGGCGAATAAGTAGTCCGAAGGAGGGCGTCGGAGGCCGGCCGAGGGGCCACACCACATGGCCGCGCGGGCCCCCCGGGCCGCGCCGCCTAGTGGTGTGGGGCCCTCGGGCCTCCACTTCAATTGCCCTTCTGGCTCCGTTAGTTTCCTGGGAAAATAGGGCCTTCTGCATAAATTCCGAGGCTTTTCCCGAAAGTTGGATTTCTGCACAAAAACGAGACACCAGAACAGTTCTGCTGAAAATAGCGTTAGTCCGTGTTAGTTGCATCCAAAATACACAAATTAGAGGCAAAACAATAGCAAAAGTGTTCGGGAAAGTAGATACGTTTTGGACGTATCAACTCCCCCAAGCTTAGCTTATTGCTTGTCCTCAAGCAATTCAGTTAACAACCGAGCGATAAAAGAACTTTCACGAACACATTTGCTCATATGATGTATATATTCTCATGATATGGCTAATACTTGAGCAGCTCATAATAAGGTACATGCAAATAAGATCATCTAACAGCTATGTCAATCATGAAGAGGTACCAACAATTAATAATAAGCATCATGAATCATGTATATAAGCAAGATTGCAATGTTCATAAGAGAGTATGATAAAGTGGTATCTCGCTTGCCCGTATTTGATTGGCAAAACATAAATGCCCGGGCACCTCTGGAGTTCATAGAAAGACTAGAAGTAGTGATTGTCAAAGATAAAAGCATCAAAGTTATACCACAATCAATCATATTTTGAGACAAGCATATTATACTAAGAATGACAGTTGTGCTCTCAAGAAAGTGCTCAAAGAAATAGTGGAGACACAACATAAAAGTAAAAGATTGACCCTTCGCAGAGGGAAGCAGGGATTAACATGCGCTAGAGCTTTTCATTTTTATAAATCAGGAGTAAAATTATTTTGAGAGGTGTTTGTTGTTGTCAACGAATGGTAATGGGTACACTAACTACCTCGCCAACCGGACTTTCAAGAGCGGCTCCCATGAATTATTGCATATTTATTTGGCACTCCTTCCAACCTTTCTTGCACAAACCATGGCTAACCGAATCCTCGGGTGCCCGCCAACAATCTCATACCATGAAGGAGTGCCTTTTTATTTTAGTTTTATTATGATGATGACACTCCCCCCAACCTTTGCTTACACAAGCCATGGCTAACCGAATCCTTCGGGTGCCGTCCAACAATCACAAACCATGGAGGAGTGTCTATTTAAGTTTAATTAATTCGGGACTGGGAATCCCATTGCCGGCTCTTTTTGCAAAATTATTGGATAAGCGGATGTGCCACTATTCCATATGAGAATCCGTCAAAAGTAAATGACAAGGTTGAAAGCTAAACACCACATACTTCCTCATGAGCTATGAAACATTAACACAAATTAAGAAGCATTTTGAAGGTTTTAAAGGTAGCGCATGAGAATTTACTTGGAATGGTTTGAAATGCCATGCATAGGTATTTATGGTGGACACTCTGGAATAACTTGGTTTTCATGTGTTGGGAGGCACGAGCAGCGTTCCCGCTCAGTACAAGTGAAGGCTAGCAAGAGACTAGGGAGCGACAAATCAAGAGAGCAATGAATCGTCATAATCATGCTTGCGGCAAAATAAATTAACTGAGGCATAAAAGTGATACAAGAACTCTGAAGCAATGTAAATCATTGAGGCTTAATTGACTCTTGTTCAGTCATATGCATGCGTGAGCATGTGCCAAGTCAATATAAATGAATTATTCAGAGGAGGATACCACAATGCCATACTTACTTATGAATAAAACAATGCAAGCAAACATCCATGACATGCTACTCATATTAATAAATTGGAGCTAAACATGAGAGATCATGAACTACTAGACTTTCTTAAATAACATATACCTCACATGAACCAACTAAGCATGCTCACATGGATGAGTATATGTACAAAAATGAAAACAAATAGAGTTCATACCAGCCTCTCACCACAATCGGATTGTCGTAGATCGTCATTATTGCCTTTTCACTTGTGTAGCTTGGATAATATGAAATGAAAACCACGCTCCAGCCACCGAAGACCATTGAACTCATAAAGAACTTTACAAACCAAAGAAGAACAGCAAATATTTTTGGTGTTTTCAAATTGCAGAATAAGAACAAGAGGAAACAAGCAAACAAAGCAAAATCTTTTTGGGTTTTCTTATAGCAAACTAGCAATAGCAAATAAAGCGAAACAAATGCAAGAAACCAAAGCAAACAAATGGTGAAGAGAAACAACAGAAATATTTTTGGTCTTTTTGTGTTTTGGAAAGGAACAAAGCAAAAACAAGAAATAGCAAACTAAAAGAAACACGGAAAAGCAAGATGGCAGAAATCTGCCAAAACTTGACAGCAGTACAGAAATCGATTTTTACAAAAATCTTACGTTGCTCAGTTCAAAAAGTGTTCAACTAATGAAAGTTAGATAACAACCTGGGGAACCTGCACAAAAATTTTCAACTCAAAATAACGTTCTGGCTGTGCGCACGAATTTTTACGGTAACAGCCCAGAATCTGTTTTCAGGCAGCACTTCCCCAAATATCATCTTCCTCTCATTAGAAAACCACTCAAAGAGACTAAACAAGTATATACAAGTATCCAGCAATCATAATATGCAAAGAATGAGTGATGCCGGTATACCTCCCCCCAAGCTTAGGCTCTTGGCCTAAGTGGAGTTCAAACCCAACGAGGGTCGTTCCTCGCCGGTGGGTAGTCCATGGAGTAGTCATAGTAAAGCTCCTGCGCAGAAGAAAAGCGTGGAGGCTCCGCATATCCACCATGTTGATGCGAGGAACTTGCTGCATCGGATGATGAGTCGAGGTGCTCCTCGACCTCTATGTCGTCTCTTGCATGTTGGCCTCCTCTCTCTATATGTGCATCCAGTGCACCTTCTGTGACCGACCAATCTCCCCTGGAATTCAACAACCAATATAAATTTTTTGATTTGGTGACATAAAATTGAGGGGAACTACTATAGGGACTTGCTAGAGTACTAATCATGCATCAAAACTAGTTTCTACCACTTAGAACAAGCATGCAAGCTCACTAAACATGTTACCTACAGCAGCAAAATATTCAAGATATACTCAACCAAACGAAATTCTACTTGGATGGGTGGAGGAGTCACATACCGAAGAGCAAATGTGCCAAATTTCAGACAGAAATCTGGGCTGAGCAAAGAGATCGAGAAATCTGGAGCTCTGGAGCAAAAACGCGAGAGAGATGAACTTGGTACGAGTTTTTTCGGGAGAGAGAAGGTGCTGGGAGAAAGAGATGGCAAAGTGGGGCAAGGAGGGGCCCACACCACATGGTGGCGCGGCCACCTCCTTGGCCGCGCCGGCCTGTGGTTTGGCGCCCTCTGGTGCCCCACAGGTCATCCTCTGGTGCTCCTAGGTGCCTCGTCGAAAAATAGGACCAACGGTGTAATTTTCGCGAATTTTTGAAAACTTTGAAAAATGCACATTTTCTGGGTATTAAATTTATTATTATTGGCCAGGAAAATTTTTGAAATCTCAAATCAACTAAGAAACTTTGCAAATTAAAAGTGCTACAGCAACTAAAGCAAGTGGAGAAAGAAAGAGATGTTGTTTACCTCCTCTATGCATATAAAAGGTATTTGTTAACAAGGTTGATCAAGTCTTGCCACCAAATAAATTTTACATAGCATATGAAGAAATAAACCTCAAATCAATCATGTTACCTTGAATTGTATTGATATGGATCCAATAACAAGAGTTTGATATTCTTCTTTAGGCTCATATATAGGACAATCGATGGTTCCCACTTTGATAGTTCTCACATGAGAGATAGTATTAACTCCGCACGCTTTTTCAATCCTCTTGGGGAAATAGACGGTGTGTTCCTTATCATCAACATTGAAAGTAACCTTTCCTTTATTGCAATCAATAACAGCCCCTGCGGTGTTAAGAAAAGGTCTCCCAAGAATAATAGACATATTATCATCTTCGGGCATTTCCAACACAACAAAATCAGTTAATATCAAGCGGTTAGTAGTAACTTGAACAGGGACATTCTCACATATACCAACAGGAATAGCAGTAGATTTATCAGCCATTTGCAAAGATATATCAGTAGGTATCAACTTATCTAAGTAAAGTCTCTTATAAAGAGAAAAAGGCATAACACTAACACCGGCTCCCAAGTCACATAGAGCAGTTTTAACATAATTATTCTTAATAGAACAAGGAATAGTAGGTATACCGGGTCGCCCAACTTCTTTGGAATTTTGCCATTGAAAGAGTAATTAGCAAGCATAGTAGAAATTTCCTCATTGGGGATTTTCCTTTTGTTAGTAACAATATCTTTCATATACTTTGAATAAGGAGGCAATTTAATAGCATCAGTTAAAGGGATTTGCAAGAATAAAGGTTTCATCCAATCACAGAATTTATTATAGTGTTCTTCTTCCTTTGATTTTAGTTTCTTAGCAGGAAAAGGCATTGGCTTTTGCACCCAAGGTTCTCTTTCATTACCATGTTTCTCAGCTAATAAAATCTTCTTTAGTATACTTTTTATTTTTAGCATGCTTTTCGGGTTCTTCTTCAACCTCTTCTTTATCGGGAGTATCATTCTTATCATTATCTTCACTATTATCATGTTCATTACCACTTTCGGTTTCAGCATCGAAATAGAAATACTATTAGGATCATTAACGAGGTTCGGAGGATTCTACAACATTTTTATGTTTCTTCTTCTTTTTCCTAGAATGAGCTCTAGGTTCAATGCGTTGAGAATCTTGTTCAATTCTTTTGGGATGCCCTTCAGGATATAGAGGATCCTGGGTAGAGACACCACCTCTAGTTGTTACTTCATAAGCATGTTTTTCTTTAGCATTATTTCCTAGCAAGTCATTTTGCACTTTAGTGAGTTGATCAATTTGAGTTTGAATCATATGAAAATGTTTAACAAGCATCTTAACATCATTGGAGGTTCTCTCCACAATATCATGCAATTGACTAATAGCTTGAGAATTTTCCATTAGATGATTCTCTACTCTCATATTAAAATTTTCTTGCTTAACAATATAATTATCAAACTCATCTAAGCATTGCGCAGGAGGTTTTGAATACGGAATATCTTCCCTAGTAAAGCGTTGAAGGGAATTTACCTCAACCATGGATGAAGGGGGAATTATCTCACATATATCTTCTATAGGAGGTAGATTCTTCACATCTTCGGATTTAATACCTTTCTCCTTGAGAGACTTCTTGGCTTCCCTCATATCTTCATCATTCAATTTAATTAAACCCCTCTTCTTCACTATTGGCGTTGGAGTTGGTTCGGGCGTATTCCAATCATCATAATTCCGGCCTATTTTAGCCAATAATTCTTCGAGCGTCGTCCGGAGTTCTTTTCCTGAAAACACAACCAGCACAACTATCCAGGTATGCCCTAGACTCAATGGTTAGTCCACTATAAAATATATCAAGTAAATCATGCTTTTCTAAATCATGGTCAGGCAAAGCTCTAATAAGAGAGCAAAATCTCGCCCAAGCCTCAGGCAATTTCTCCTCATCTCCCTGATCAAAATTATAAACTCTCTGCAAAGCAGCATGTTGAGCACTAGCAGGAAAGTATTTGCGGAAGAAAACATCAAGCAATTCTTTCGGACTTTTAATAGAATTAGGTGGCAAATTATTATACCAAGTTTTAGCGTCATCCTTCAATGAGAATGGAAATATTTTAGCAACAAAGTAAGTACGCTTCTTAACATCATCAGAAAACAAGCTACTCAAAGTAGATAACTCAGTCATGTGTTCAACAGCACTTTCTTTTTCAGTACCACAAAAAGGTGTTTTCTCAACAATAGCTATATGAGATAGATCAATAGAAAAATCATAATCTTTATCCCTAATGTTTATAGGAGATGTGGCAAATTTAGGATCAGGAGACAGTTTATATCTAACAGTGTGTTCTGCAAGCAACTTTTTAATTTTTCTTGCATCAGTAGTAGCATTACATTTTTCAATAAAATCATCATCAAGCTCCACATAATCTTCCTCAAGATCATCACTAGAGTATTCAAGTTCAGGTGAACTAACAGGTGTAGTAGCATTAGGAGTTTCAGTATTTTCAATTTGTCTAGATTTAGCAATTGTAGCATCTAGAAAAGATCCCAATGAACCACTATCATCAAGCACAGCAGAAACATTATCAATATTATGAGAGTGTTCAGATTCAGCGGATGTACCCGCATGCGAAGCATGTGGCGGTGAAACAAGTTTATCAATCACAGATGGTGAATCAAGTGTAGCGGAGGTACTCGGAATTGTACCTTTTCTTGTAGTGGATGGTAATATGGCGATCTTAGTATCGCGAGGTTTACCCATGATGGAGAATTTGCAGCGAACAATATTAATCCAAGTGAACTTCCAAATAAAGCTATGCTCCCCGGCAACGGCGCCGGAAAATAGTCTTGATGACCCACAAGTATAGGGGATCGCAACGAGTCTTCGAGGGAAGTATTACCCAATTTATTGATTCGACACAAGGGGAGACAAAGAATACTTGGAAGCCTTAACAACGGAGTTGTCAATTCAGTTGCACCTGGAAACGGACTTGCTCGCAAGAGTTTATCGATAGTAACAGTTTTATAGCAATAGCAGTAGTGAAATAACAACGAGCAGAGTAACAAAGACAGCGGTAGTGATTTTAGTAAACAGCAGGATTAAAATACTGTAGGCACGGGGACGGATGACGGGCGTTGCATGGATGAGAGAAACTCATGTAACAATCATAGCAGGGCATTTGCAGATAATAATAAAACGGTGTCCAAGTACTAATCAATCAATAGGCATGTGGTCCAATTATAGTCGTACGTGCTCGCAATGAGAAACTTGCACAACATCTTTTGTCCTACCAGCCGGTGGCAGCCGGGCCTCAAGGGAAACTACTGGATATTAAGGTACTCCTTTTAATAGAGTACCGGAGCAAAGCATTAACACTCCGTGAACACATGTGATCCTCACGTCACTGCCATTCCCTCCGGTTGTCCCGATTTCTGTCACTTCGGGGCCATTGGTTCCGGACAGCAACATGTGTATACAACTTGCAGGTAAGATCATAAACAACGAATATCTTCATGAATCAATAACATGTTCAGATCTGAGATCATGGCACTCGGGCCCTAGTGACAAGCATTAAGCATAACAAGTTGCAACAATATCATAAAAGTACCATCTACGGACACTAGGCACTATGCCCTAACAATCTTATGCTATTACATGACCAATCTCATCCAATCCCTACCATCCCCTTCAGCCTACAGCGGGGGAATTACTCACACATGGATGGGGGAAACATTGCTGGTTGATGGAGAGGCGTTGGCGGTGATGGCGGTGATGATCTCCTCCAATTCCCCGTCCCGGCGGAGTGCCGAACGGAGACTTCGGCTCCCGCGACGGAGTTTCGCGATGTGGCGGCGTTCCGGAGGGTTTACGGCGACTTCGACTTCTCTCCGTGCGTTTTTAGGTCGAGGCGAATAAGTAGTCCGAAGGAGGGCGTCGGAGGCCGGCCGAGGGGCCACACCACATGGCCGCGCGGGCCCCCCGGGCCGCGCCGCCCTATGGTGTGGGGCCCTCGGGCCTCCACTTCAATTGCCCTTCGGCTCCGTTAGTTTCCTGGGAAAATAGGGCCTTCTGCATAAATTCCGAGGTTTTTCCCGAAAGTTGGATTTCTGCACAAAAACGAGACACCGAAGCGGTTCTGCTGAAAACAGCGTTAGTCCGTGTTAGTTGCATCCAAAATGCACAAATTAGAGGCAAAACAATAGCAAAAGTGTTCGGGAAAGTAGATACGTTTTGGACGTATCAGTTGTATGCACACCCTCGGCTATTCCATTAGGAATTATAACAGAGTTATCAGTAAGAGTTATTCCTTCTCCCCCTTCAACAAGTCCCCAAAGTGTCAAAGATTCATAGATACTCTTAGGCATAAGGCAAAATTCAGACATAATATCACAATGGGCATGAAAAGTTTCACCACCAATAACAACTTTAATAGTAGGTTCCCATTTTGAAGGTTCGTAGTTCACTAAAACTTGATCAAGACGATTACGAACATAACTATAATTTTCTTTCAAGCAAGATGCACTTGTCTCAAGAGTGTTCAATCTACTATAAATGCTAATAAGAGCTGAATCAAAGTTATTAGCTGAACTATGTGATGCAACCAATTTTTTTATGGCATTAAAAGCTTGATCCCCGTTGCAATGAAGGAAATCTCCTCCTACTATAGCATCCAAGGCATGTCTATAGCGAATCATAAGACCAAAATAAAAATTACTAAGGAGCAAACTTAGAGTCATTTGAGGTTCAGCTTTACGATAAGAATCAAAAATTCTAGACCAAGCATCTTTAAAACTTTCCTCATCCCCTTGTTTAAAAGTAAAGACTAATTCCTCAGGTGAAGAAGTAACAGGTACAGAGCTAGACATGATAATTAAATAAACTAAATGCAAGTAACTAATTTTTTTTGTGTTTTCGATATGGAGAACAAGACAGTAAATAAAGTAAAACTAGCAACTAATTTTTTTTGTGTTTTTGATATAAGAGAACAAAGCAGTAAAATAAAATAAAGCAAGACAAAAACAAAGTAAAGAGATTGGATGTGGGAGACTCCCCTTGCAGCGTGTCTTGATCTCCCCGGCAACGACGCCAGAAATTTGCTTGATGCGTGTAGTTGACACGTCCGTTGGGAACCCCAAGAGGAAGGTGTGATGCGCACAGCAGCAAGTTTCCCTCAGTAAGAAACCAAGGTTTAATCGAACCAGTAGGAGTCAAGAAGCACGTTGAAGGTTGTTGGTGGCGGAGTGTAGTGCGGCGCAACACCAGGGATTCCGGCGCCAACGTGGAACCTGCACAACACAATCACAGAACTTTGCCCCAACGTAACAGTGAGGTTGTCAATCTCACCGGCTTGCTGTAACAAAGGATTAAACGTATTGTGTGGAAGATGATGATTGTTTGCGAAGAACGGTAAGAACAATTGTAGTAGATTGTATTTCAGATGTAAAGAATAGGACCGGGGTCCACAGATCACTAGTGGTGTCTCTCCCATAAGATAAACAGATGTTAGGTGAACAAATTACGGTTGGGCAATTGACAAATAAAGAAAGCATAACAATGCACATACATATATCATGATGAGTACTATGAGATTCAATCAGGGCATTACGACAAAGTACATAGACCGCTATCCGACATGCATCTATGCCTAAAAAGTCCACCTTCGAGGTTATCATCCGAACCCCTTCCGGTATTAAGTTGCAAACAACGAGACAATTGCATTAAGTATGGTGCGTAATGTAATAAACATAAATATCCTTAGACAAAGCATCGATGTTTTATCCCTAGTAGCAACGAGCACATCCACAACCTTAGAACTTTCAGTCACTTGTCCCGATTTAATGGAGGCATGAACCCACTATCGAGCATAAATACTCCCTCTTGGAGTCACAAATATCAACTTGGACAGAGCCTCTACTAGCAACGGAGAGCATGCAAGAAAATAAATAACATATATGATAGATTGATAATCAACTTGACATAGTATTCAATATTCATCGGATCCCAACAAACACAACATGTAGGATTACAAATAGATGATCTTGATCATGATAGACAGCTCACAAGATCTAACATGATAGCACAATGAGGAGAAGACAACCATCTAGCTACTGATATGGACCCATAGTCCAGGGGTGAACTACTCACACATCGATCCGGAGGCGATCATGGCGATGAAGAGACCTCCGGGAGATGATTCCTCTCTCCGGCAGGGTGCCGGAGGCGATCTCCTGAATCTCCCGAGATGGGATTGGCGGCGGCGGCGTCTGCGGAAGGTTTTCCGTATCGTGGCTCTCGGTGTCGGGAGTTTCGCGACGAAGACTTTAAGTAGGCGGAAGGGCAGGTCAGGGGGCCACACGAGGGCCCCACACAACAGGCCGGCGCGGCCAGGGCTTGGGCCGCGCCGCCCTAGTGTGTAGCCACCTCGTGGCCCCACTTCGTTTCCTCTCCGGACTTCTGGAAGCTTCGTGGAAAAATAGGACCCTGGGCGTTGATTTCGTCCAATTCCGAGAATATTTCCTTACTAGGATTTCTGAAACCAAAAATAGCAGAAAACAGCAACTGGCTCTTCGGCATCTCGTCAATAGGTTAGTGCCGGATAATGCATAATAATGACATATAATGTGTATAAAACATGTGAGTATCATCATAAAAGTAGGATGGAACATAAGAAATTATAGATACGTTTGGGACGTATCAATATACAACCATTTTTTGCGCCACCCTTGAACGGAGTCAGGGAATTTGACGTCAAAGTACTCGACATCAGGGCGAACGCAGATAACAACGCCGCCTATGTTATAGGAAACATTGGCAGAGCCATTGCGGCGACAGAGAAAAATGTGTTTCCATAAAGCCCAGTTAGGCTGGACTCCAAGGAAGGATTCACAAAGAGTGATGAAGATTGAGATGTGGAGGATGGAGTTGGGAGTAAGATGATGAAGTTGCAATCCGTACACAAAAAGCAACCCCCATAAAAAACTGTGAATGGGGGCAGGTAGGCCGCGGATGAGGTGGTCAACGAAACTGACCTGATACTCCATAGGAGGGGTTGGATAGCTTTCTTCGCCGGGGAAGCGCAGCGCGTCTTGCTTCTTGTTGATCCCAAGTTTCTTTAGCAAGTTGATGTCTTGGGGGGAGATTTTGGATCTCTCCCACTCAGCGCTCCCCAGATCCGCGGATGCCATCTTGGACTCGGGAGTGCTGTACCTGGTGAGTCTCCGAGGTGGCATCAACAATGGCGCAGGAGAAGAGCGTGAGTATGGTTGAGCTCGAGATGTGTTGGGCGCAATGGGGATTTTGACAGAGGAGAGCAGAGGATCGGCGCGAGCGAAAGTGTGGAAGTGTTATCACCAGAATTTGACCGAGTCAGAGGTGGGCCGCGATCAAGATGGGTTTGAAGATATATACATGGAAGAAATACGTGAATCGGCCTTTTATACCAAGTTGGGCTAAATTGCCCGTGTATCTGTAACATATTAGATCGCATCTTAGTTTAGAAGTTAGAGTTTTACCCGTGCACGGTTTGGTGCATGCCCACATTAGAAAGTCCCTGGACTATAAATATGTACCTAGGGTTTATGGAATAAACAACAACACAACGTTCACCCCAAAACAAACCAATCTCGGCGCATCGCCAACTCCTTCGTCTCGAGGGTTTCAATCGGGTAAGCGACATGCTGCCTAGATCGCATCTTGCGATCTAGGCAGCACAAGCTCCACATTGTTCATGCGTTGCCCGTCATCGAAGCGTCTTTGATGGCGGGCAACGTAGTTATCATAGATGTGTTAGGGTTAGCATTGTTCTTCGTATAAACATGCTTACGTAGTGCAACCCTTGCATATCTAGCCGTCCTCATGCCTATCTCAGGCATGGGGGCGGCACCCTGCTTGTTCATCGTTTAGTAGATCTGATCCGTTACGATTGCTCCTTGCTCTGCAAGGATTAGTTTAATATCCGCAATAGTTAGGCCTTACAAAGGGGGAGGATCCGGTGGCATGTAGGGTGGCGTTCGCAAGTCCTAAACGAGGATGTTCCGTGGATCAACTACATTGTTGGTTCTTTGGCCTTGTTTAGGATCGGCTTATGAGCACCGTGCGTGGCCGCGAGGCCCAACCTGGAGTAGGATGATCCGATTATGCGGTGAAAACCCTAAATCGTCGTAGATCTCATTAGCTTTATCTTGATCAAGCAGGATCACCAAGTATTCGTGCACCCCGCACGGATCATGGGTGGATCGGCTCTTTGAGCCGATTCACGGGATAACCTGAGAGCCGATCGAGGCTCGTATTTAATGTTTACGCGTATGCCATGCAGGAACTAAGCGAGGCATTCCCCATCACCTTCTCGACCGGGTATAGGTCGGGTGGCACGCCCTTGCACTTCGCATCGCCGCGTGTGACCGGAAGAGCATTGCGGGCCGTCGCTCGGAGGGGTCTCGGCCCGGCCGCAGCTCTAGGCTCTTCCCGGCTCTACTAGTGCCGATCGTCGCTGCCCGACGGTGGGTTTTGGCGGTCAACACATTCACGGCACGCCGGTGGGACAATCATCTACATCAACCACATCGCCATCTACATCTGAGATGGCGGCGGACGGCACGCCAGTCACCTACGAGGAGCTGCCTGCTGACCTCAAGAAGAAACATGACGAGATCAAGGCAGTCCTCGAGGCCGACCTCATCGGCTCTTTCTCGAAGACCCGTTCTCATGGCATCAGGTGGGACGGCTTTACAGCCAAGGGCGCCCTCGACCAAGTAGATCTGTCCACCCCTTCGGAAAAACGGACCCGAGCTCGCGTCGGGAAGTTAACTACATGGTAGCTCATTCGTTTACCGCCATGGCAAGGACGGAGAGGAGGCCGGTTCAAGCGATCGGTTTCGATATAATGATAAAAGGTACAACAATGAAGACGGTATGGAGTCTTATAATGCTTTCAATATGTCTTTTATGTGAGTTTTTTTGTATCGGTTCATACTTGTGTTTGCTTTAAACAACCTTGCTAGCCTAAACCTTGTATCGAGAGGGAATACTTCTCATGCATCCAAAATCCTTGAGCCAAACACTATGCCACTTGTGTCCACCATATACACCTACTACATGGTATTTCTCTGCCATTCCAAGCAAATACTTCATGTGCTACCTTTAAACAATTCAAAAGCTATTATCTCTTATTTGTGTCAATGTTTTATAGCTCATGAGGAAGTATGTGGTGTTTTATCTTTCGATCTTGTCATTTACTTTTGACGAGACTTTCACAATGGACTAGTGGCTTCATCCGCTTATCCAATAACTTTGCAAAAGAGCCGGCAACGGGGTTCCCGACCCCTATTAATTAACTTGCATTAATAATTCTCTTCACATGTTTTGCTTTGATTCATCAGTAAGCAACTTCATTTTGAAAATAGACACTCCTTCACGGTATGTGATTGTTGGAAGGCACCCGAGGATTCGGTTAGCCATGGCTTGAGAAAGCAAAGGTTGGGAGGAGTGTCATCTAAAAAAAAAAAAACTAAACTAAAGTACATGTGTAGACAAAAGAGAAGAGGGATGATCTACCTTGCTGGTAGAGAGAACGTCCTTCATGGGAGCCGCTCTTGAAAGTCTGGTTGATGAGGTAGTTAGAGTACCCACTATCGATCGTTGACAACAACAAACACCTCTCAAAACTTTACTTTTATACTCTCTATATGATTTCAAAACTTAAAAAGCTCTAGCACATGATTTAATCCCTGCTTCCCTCTGCGAAGGGCCTTTCTTCTACTTTTATTGTTGAGTCGGTTTACCCATTTACTTCTATCTAAAAAAAGGCAAACATTTGTGTTAACCGTGCATTGATTCCTACATACTTGCATATTGCACTCGTTATATTACTTTGTGTTGACAATATCCGGAAGATATACACAAGACTGCATTCGAGTACCGGGTTCGAGTGGCGCTCCAAGCAAAGGAAAGCCGATGATGAGACATCGGCTGGCTCAAACATGGTGCTCGTCCTTCCAACAGAGTTGGTGCTCCGGGATTACATGAAGCGAGTTATCAAGTTACATGGAGAGGCTCTATTGGATGAACTCTTCAATGGAAGTGTTTGGACGCGAGATCCTCTCTTCAAGGACCTCCAACTCCTTTTGGCAAGTTTGAAGGATCACAACCCCGATCGACAACAAGAACAGCATGAACATGCAGATCGGGTCAAGGGTAAGTTGCATCGGTCTCGCCAAGATGATGGTTCGGGGGGACGACTCACCACCGAAGGCTTTTTGCTCTGGGAAGCCGATTTTGTTCGAATCGGCTGGCGCTGCATTGCGATGTGGAGACCGATGGTGGACCATTTGGCTGGCTCGCCGCTGTTCTCGCCTTGACTGAGGCTCGGGGGGCAACGGAGTTGGTAGATACTATGTTCTTAAGAAGCCGATTGAGACGTCATCGGCTGGCCCTCCCTCATAATCTTCTTCAAAGGGACAGAGCAGGGCTATAAAGGTCACTGAGAAACCAGATAAAAGGGGATATGAGGGAGATTCAGTGCTACAACAGTCTCCGAGGAAGTGGTGCCCAACAGAAAAATTTCGCAGGCCACGCGAGAAGTGGAAGCGGAAGGGGCAAGGCATCATGATGAAGGATTCTGCGGCAGGTTTCTGCTCCGCCACAACATGACCCGACGAAAGAAAGCGTAATGATTTTGGAAATGTCATTTCCAAAACCAGGGGGCATGTGTTATCACCAGAATTTGACCGAGTCGAGGTGGGCCGCGATCAAGATGGGTTTGAAGATATATACATGGAAGAAATACGTGAATCGGCCTTTTATACCAAGTTGGGCTAAATTGCCCGTGTATCTGTAACATATTAGATCGCATCTTAGTTTAGAAGTTAGAGTTTTACCCGTGCACGGTTTGGTGCATGCCCACATTAGAAAGTCCCCTGGACTATAAATATGTACCTAGGGTTTATGGAATAAACAACAACACAACGTTCACCCCAAAACAAACCAATCTCGGCGCATCGCCAACTCCTTCGTCTCGAGGGTTTCAATCAGGTAAGCGACATGCTGCCTAGATCGCATCTTGCGATCTAGGCAGCACAAGCTCCACATTGTTCATGCGTTGCCCGTACTGAAGCGTCTTTGATGGCGGGCAACGTAGTTATCATAGATGTGTTAGGGTTAGCATTGTTCTTCGTATAAACATGCTTACGTAGTGCAACCCTTGCATATCTAGCCGTCCTCATGCCTATCTCGGGCATGGGGGCGGCACCCCGCTTGTTCATCGTTTAGTAGATCCGATCCGTTACGATTGCTCCTTGCTCTGCAAGGATTAGTTTAATATCCGCAATAGTTAGGCCTTACAAAGGGGGGGAGGATCCAGTGGCATGTAGGGTGGCGTTCGCAAGTCCTAAACAGGATGTTCCGTGGATCAACTACATTGTTGGTTCTTTGGCCTTGTTTAGGATCGGCTTATGAGCACCGTGCGTGGCCGCGAGGCCCAACCTGGAGTAGGATGATCCGATTATGCGGTGAAAACCCTAAATCGTCGTAGATCTCATTAGCTTTATCTTGATCAAGCAGGATCACCAAGTATTCGTGCACCCCGCACGGATCATGGGTGGATCGGCTCTTTGAGCCGATTCACGAGATAACTTCGAGAGCCGATCGAGGCTCGTATTTAATGTTTACGTGTATGCCATGCGGGAACTAAGCGAGGCATTCCCCATCACCTTCCCGACCAGGTATAGGTCAGGTGGCACGCCCTTGCACTTCGCATCGCCGCGTGTGACCAGAAGAGCATTGCGGGCCGTCGCTCGGAGGGGTCTCAGCCAGCCGCAGCTCTAGGCTCTTCCCGGCTCTACTAGTGCTGACTGTCGCTGCCCGACGGTGGGTTTTGGCGGTCAACAGGAAGGAGGAAGACGATGACCTTAAGTAGAGGTGCGGTGAATCGACGCACCGTTGGATGGAGAAATTGTGAGATAGATGGTGTACACGTGGACAAGGGGTAAAAACGCAATTTCTCTGAGAAGGGAAGGAACAGGCGCTACAGTGCGTACGCCAGGAAAAGTGGAGGACGTGTGTCCCCCACTTGCACGACGTGTCAACTTGATAAGAAATTTGGGCCCGCAGGACAGAGAGAGAGAGAGCAGTTCTCGCGTTTTCCCGATACAGTAATCGTGGCTATCGTCAGCAATGATGTCACCATGGCAAGAGAAAATCTCGGCTATGAAGCTTCATAAGAATGGCGACAGCAGAAGATTATTGATTATTTCGAGAGCCTTTGATCAAATACAAGTTTTTGCCCAAATGCTCGGGGGCTACTTTAGAAAAAGGAAAATTTGAGTCTGTCAAAATAGAAATGGCGAGAGCCTATGACCAAATGCAAGCATTTGTTCATAGCCTCGGGGGCTACTCCCATCGGGAGCGCTGGTCGCGCACCCGATAGATATGAAAAGTTCGACAAAGAATGACAATATAGCGACATGAGGCATTAAAGTGTTGAGCCTACAACCAAGCACTAGTCCTTGGCTGTAGCCTCGGGGGCTACTCCCATCGGGAACGCTGTTCGCCTGCCCGATGAAATGATAAAAATAAGAAAGAAGGAAACAAGTGAGCATATTTCGAGTTATACAATTAACTCTACATATACTCCCATCGGGAGGGCAATATAAGTCATCCGTTGACTCAATAAAATGTGCTATTCCAACAGCCGAAAAAGCACTCGATAATATATTCTCAGAGCGCCAAAGTTGCGAATAATCTCTGAATGCCGCAAAACTTTGCGAAGGTAAGACCCCAGATCCGTTCTGAGCGGCGTGGCACCATCTCTAACGTCGGTTTGCTACTTTTTCCCGTATCAACAAATACGAAGAAAAATCCTAACGGACGCGTTAGGTACCCGAAAAAATATGACTGGGACTCGACAGAATGGTAAGACCTTAAGCGGCACCTGTCGAAGTTTACACCAGTATCCCGAGATCATGTCCAGGGACGTGATCTTGAAGTAGGTTTTTGCGGATTGCCACTAGAGAAGTTAACTAGTACCTGATCCGTCAGATGAACTAGCCCCAACTACCATCATCTCTGTACAATATATAATTGTGTATCCAAGGATATGTGATAAAAGTCGACAGAGTTATTGAATAACTTAAGTTGGAGATTTTCCCTGATTCTTCGATTCAAGCAAAATCTCGGGGGCTACTGACATAGACATCCCCAATGGGCATGCCGAAGATAGTACCCTGGGTTTAATGAACGCTCATAACTCGAAGAATAAGAAGATTCGGAAGCCCAAGTTATTATTAAGGAAAGCTAGAGTTGTATTAGGAAGAACTACTTGTAATCTTGCGGGGCGGGTTGGAAACCCTCCCGGACTCTGTAACTTATGTATTACGAATCCCTCGGCTCCGCCTCCTATATAAGGGGGGAGTCGAGGGACAAAGAGAGGATCGATTCATTGTTCACGTAACCCTAGAATTTCATAATCGTCGAGTACTTTTCGGCTGAAACCTTCGAAATCTACTTGCCCTCTACTTCCGACTAAAACCCTAGTCTACAATCTGTAGGCATTGATAAGTTAATCCCTTGTCACTATTGTAGCTAGCACAATTTTTTTTTTAAATGGAGGCCGTGCTACATGTAGCACTTTATTTTCAAACACTACAAATTCGTATTTCAAAGTTTCAAAAAATATGAAACAAAATTCTAGGAGTATATCCACAACAGTACTCCTAGAATTTTATTTCAGATTTTTTCCTTTTGGAACTTTATGTATTTGAAAATAAACAGCTACATATATCTCGGCCCCCATTTGTCCACTCTCTAGAACCATATTTCATTCCCATGTGTATATGGGTGAATATATTTTTATTGCATGTTAAGCCTACTCCTTTCCGGTTTCTTAGTTGACACATTCGTTGTTCTTATTATTGTTGTTGCATTGAGAAGATGGTTCTTCCGCTTGATGGAGACATGCATCGTACGTTTAGCGCTGCAAAATGGTAGTACAGTACATATCACACAACAAACCTAATAATCAGTCATGATTCACACTTGGAGGGTGAACTGTGTGTACCTACAATTCTACAATGGATCAGCACGACATTGAATTGAATTGTCTGCGAGCGTACCACTTGGCTTGGTGACATCGACGTTGCATTCACAGGACAGCCGGAGCTCATTATATTTTCTTGTACATAGTACACACGCAGGTATAGTAGATACTAATTGGATCGTTGCCATGCTACGTCCATAGCCAAACTGTTGGTTCCAATCATCGCGCTCGGTACAGGGTTGATTATGCTCGTTTGCATAGTTTTCTAGTGCAGTCCCATCAGTGTGACGTTTTTTTAGAAAATTTGAAAATGACATCTCAAATTTTTAGAAATAGTGTTTCAAAAAAAATGTGAAAATATAATATGGATGTAGCTAATATTTATCTCATAAACGTGAACAATAATCAATTTTAAATGTTTTGCATTTGAGCCACAAAAAATGGTAAATGCGTGGATCTGAGTACATATATTTGCATTCCCATTCTTTTGTAGCCCGAGCTACATATAGCTGTTATTTCATTTTTTTTTGTAAATAACACTTCCACGTTTTGGAAAAATACATAAAAATTCTGGATGTAGGTAACGATGCATTCTACTACGGAGTACATAGGTCAGAAATCTCACCAGGAAGTACATTATATTTTATGCTGCGCAAAAATAAGAAAACTATAGATCTGAAAGTATGGCAAGGACAGCAACGTGTTGCATGCTATTTTGATGCATGTGAAAACAGCAGGTAGCAATGAAAACTAGTGCTATCCCGTAGTCCTGTCAAATTTCTTTACCAGTTTTTGTTCCACAGGCACACACGACCATTCCACTAGTCGACACCAGCAGGCTCTCCTGCCATCACATCAATCCCCCATATCAAGTACACGTAAACTCGAAATGGGAAAGGACCCTCACCCTAGACACCCCATGCGATCGCTGCATCGAGGGGAAGGGAAAGCCTGCGTGTAAAAAGAGCTCAGAAATTTTTGGGCGAACAGCAACAAAGATCAGATCAACCCTGGGGGTAGCAGCGAGCGGCTGGTAGTGTGCCGTGGACGTGGTCCACCAGGACCATGGCTGTACCGTCCGCTGTGCGCCGGGACCACGGCCGGGGCCTGACCCTGTCGGGCGGTCCCCATCTGCAGGCTGGGACCACCTGCTCACGAGACAGCACCCTGACCGAGCCGCATTTACTCATGGGAGAAGCCCCGGCCGTCCGATCGGCATCTGACGGACGGACGGCGTCGGGACCGTCAGGCGACAGCGACCAGTTTTTAAATGCGCGAACTGCGACGGGGAGTGGAGGGCAGAAGTGGAAATTTACGAGTCGAAGCGCAGAGGAGGGAGGCAGTAGGAACTGAAGAGGGTAGGCGTCACGCATAGCAATGGAGGTTTAATTGCTTCCGCTCCTTGGCTCTTTAATGGCCACCACCTCTACCTCTACCCGCGCACCCGCCTCCGCTCCTCGCACGCGCGCTACGCTCTAGCGGCCTAGGGTTCCCGCATCGTCGTGCCAGTCGCCCGGCAGCAGCGCCGAGCTCCTCCCATCGTCGTCTTCGCCGCCGGCGGCCGTTTCTCCGGTGGGTCTCTCCATCTCCGTCCCCTTCCCGCCGTCGGTTCCGGTTCGCGTTTTCGTTGTCGCGACCTTCGATTCTGCGTCGGTTCAAACGGATGCAGGAGACCGGAAACTGCGGGCGGACAGATTATTTTCCGTTTTTTTTTAGAAATGCTACTCGTAGAATAGGTGTTCGTTTATGGAAGGGAATGCGAGTCAAAATATCTCGTCGGAGATCCGCTCTCCATGTGGGACGGCGGAGATTTCCTGTACAATTTGACCGGCTTTGTCCCACTTGCCCTCCTGCGGCTGCGGCGGCCAATTTCGAGGCGGGCGGGTAGCGCGGCGAGATCTGCCAACAATCCTTCAATAATTTTCGGGATTCCTACGGCGCGCTGGGGAATCGTGCAGGCTAGCAAGGACGACGCGACACTGTACAATCTGACCTGTCTTGCGCGACGGGGCGGGGGCGGGGGCGGGGTCACCTCGCCGTCTCGTCGGCCAGACTTGTGCTGCTCCCTCCGCCCTTTCCCGGTGTCCCTATCCCGGCTACAGTGCCGGCGAGGACATTCGCAGGCGGCCTCTGCGGCCGGCCATAAAGTGGTGCGCGGCTCGGTCATCGGAGATTCGGGACCCAGCCAGCGGAGCCGGGCCGGGAAAGGCCGCCTCCTTTTTACTACCTTGCCGCCATCTTTACTGGTCTTTGCCTGCCTTTTGGTTCCGTATACAGAGTTCGGTGTCGAGCTCCGCTGGGGCAACTGTCAGAAGCTCGGTACTCGCTACTCCTATCTCGTTTTGCATTTAACCGCTCCCGGGCGTGGTTGTTGCGTTGTTCGTACTAGGCATCTCTCGCTACCTCTACTTGTTTGCTTCTTCTTCTTGGGTGTGCAAGCACTCATCAGTTCAGTTCCCCCTTCCACAGCTGCTTAGCTTAGAGAGAGGTTCTTGATTTGTAGCTTACAGAGAGGCCTACTCTTTGATTTGTAGGCGGCAGCTGCTTACTTAGAGTGAGGCCTACTGTTTGATTTCTAGGCGGCAGCTCCTTACTTAGAGTGAGGCTCTTGATCTACAGGCATTGCTGAAGGTGATGGCGAGCTCTACCAAGCAGCAGCAGCTGCTGCTGCAGAGGAAGGGGAAGGCCGCGGCCGCGGCCGAGAAGGGTGCGCCAGCAGCCGCGGAGAAGGTGGTGGTGGCGGTGCGTGCGGCCATACGGGAGATCTCCAAGACGGCCATCGTATGGGCCCTGACGCACGTCGTGCAGCCCGGCGGCAGCATCATACTCCTCGTCGTCATCCCCGCTCAAAGCTCTGGTACGCTATTCCTTCCTTTCTCTGCAATTACATGCGTCCTTTGCAAATGCAGTTTTGCTGTGCTGCCGTGTTGTTTTTTTGGGGCTTAGCTTTAGCGTATCATGTACCCAAATGCACATTAGCTTGCACACTTAAATGCATATGCGGCTGGCTGCCATCGTTGATTCCTGGAGTCTTCCTTTTACCATTATAACTGAAGTTGTTGCACTTTGTTCAGTAGCTAAGCTTCCCTAAGTTCGCGGTTGAGTGCTTCCCTCTTCCCTCTGTTTTGTGTTAGCTGCCTCTTAAATGCTCTATGGGTTTCCTCTCTTTCAGGAAGGAAGTTCTGGGGCTTTCCACTATTTGCGGGAGATTGTGCAAGTGGCCATAAAACCATGTTGGATCAAAAGTCTGATATCTCCGAGCTGTGTTCGCAGATGATGCTCAAACTTCATGATGTTTATGATCCAAGCAAGGTTTGTAGTAGTCAAAGCTAATGCTTCTATACATCTTTGCTTTTCTCATGTCATATACTTGCATGCTTAATCATTACCCTTTTGTCATTTGTGTAGATAAATGTGAAGGTTAAGCTTGTTTCTGGATCTCCTCCTGGTGTTGTGGCTGCTGAGTCTAAGCGAGCACAAGCAAGCTGGGTTGTGCTAGACAAGTAATGCTCAATGCTTTACTACTGCAATTTTCTTCTTTACATTCAACACTCTTGTGTGCCCTCTTTGCTTAAGCTGCCCATGCTGCTGCCGCTGCTTAGGGAGTTGAAGCATGAAGAGAAGCGTTGCGTCGAAGAGTTACAGTGCAACATTGTTGTCATGAAGCGTTCTCAGCCTAAAGTTCTACGGTTGAATCTTGTGGGATCTCCTGATAAAGAGTCCAAAGGACCCTGCTCACTTCCACCAGTGTTGGATAGTCCTGCTGCTAAAACAGCAACTGATGTAAAAGAGCCGCGGAGTTCAGTTCGAGGACCAGCTGTGACACCAAGTAGCAGCCCAGACTTAGCGACGCCTTTTGGAAGCACTGAAGCAGGAACATCTTCTGTCTCAAGTTCAGATCCAGGGACTTCCCCGTTTTGTGCTTCTGAAACAACAACTGGCTCTTTGAAAAAGAGGTACAAACAACAAAGGATAAGATCCAGCATTCAGATGTCAACATTTCTGATACTGACAGTGAAACATTGAGTCCCTCAGCAGCCTTCTCGCTTCAGCCTTGGATGGTGGACATTTTACAGGGATCTGTATCCGCAAGATCACTTGGAAAACCTCCACGAAAAACCCGCACTGCAACAGCAGATACTCTGCTTGAGAAGATCTCGAAGTTGGATCTTTTGAATGAAATAAGTTCTATGAGGAGCAGATCAGACTTAAATTTCCGAGGAAATGTCAGGGATGCTGTCTCATTAGTCAGGAATGCAGCTCCTGGGCCACCTCCGTTGTGTTCAATATGTCAGCACAAAGCACCTGTGTTTGGAAAACCTCCTAGGTGGTTTAGTTACGCTGAACTCGAACTTGCAACTGGTGGTTTCTCTGAGGCAAATTTCTTGGCTGAAGGTGGATTTGGATCTGTTCATCGAGGCGTTCTTCCTGATGGTCAGGCAATTGCTGTCAAGCAACATAAGCTTGCTAGTTCCCAGGGTGATGTGGAATTTTGCTCAGAGGTGGAAGTTCTGAGTTGTGCACAACACCGTAATGTTGTAATGCTGATTGGGTTTTGTGTTGAGGAAAGGAGGCGTTTACTTGTTTATGAGTACATCTGCAATGGATCCCTGGATACACATCTTTATGGTATGACCTCCCCCCCCCCTCCTGCATTTATTTGTAAAAATGTAATCATGCTAATGCAAATGTTGCTGTTCCACTTTGTATAAGCAAAAGTTGGTGTTGTTGCTTAAATCTATCGTAAGCTATGTTTGAAATTTCTTTCAGGCCGCAATAATAAAGAAACATTGGAATGGGCAGCTAGACAAAAGATTGCTGTTGGTGCTGCGCGAGGGTTGCGGTATCTACACGAGGAATGCAGAGTTGGCTGTATAATCCATCGTGACATGAGACCAAACAACATCCTTGTCACACATGATTTTGAACCTCTGGTACTGATTGTACTTGCCTACTGCAATTTAAAAATAAGTACCTGTTCTCTAGTAATTGCATTAGATCTCTTTCTAGATATCACATTAAAGTTGCGTTGCTGATGCAATGATGAACCATACTTCATACTGAATTGGGTTTGCCTATCCTGCAACTATACTTTTCTGGAGCAAGTTTGCGTGAACTGCAACTGTGTTTCATACTGAATTGGGTCTTAGGTAGAGCAAGTTTGCTTGAACTGCAACTGTGTTTTAGTTGAACTTGTCTGATATTTATCTTGCAGAAACTTAGTTTTAAAATTCTTCCAGTATCCTATCTTGTATTATGCAGGCCCACTGAGTTATAATTACATGATGGGATTGTATGTTTTCAATTATGTTCTGACAGGTTGGAGATTTTGGTCTGGCACGATGGCAGCCTGATGGAGACATGGGTGTTGATACAAGAGTCATCGGCACATTTGGGTATATATTGAAATATTCAGAATATCTCATCTTTAGCAGTTTTGGGCACTCAATGATTCTAAATGGCTCCTTGCAGTTACCTGGCACCAGAGTATGCGCAGAGTGGACAAATAACAGAGAAGGCGGATGTGTACAGTTTTGGGGTTGTGTTAGTTGAACTTGTCACTGGGCGCAAGGCTGTTGACATTAACCGACCGAAGGGCCAGCAGTTTCTAACTGAATGGGTGAGTTTCTTCAGTTCATATTTCTGGCGAGACAAGTTCTTTTGGGATATTGCATAAGTTTGTGAAATCACAATCAAACAACAATAGTATCTTGTTCACTAGTAAACGTATTGCCCGAGGGTCTCAGAATTGCTACACTAATACTGCTATCTCAAAATTTTGTACATTGTGTGGGGCTTGAGTATTAACAAAGTTTTTATTTATGACAGGCGCGCCATCTCTTGGAGGAGCATGCAGTCGATGAGCTCATAGACCCACGCTTGGGGGACCGCTACAGCGAAAATGAGGTCCGTTGCATGTTGCATGCAGCAAACCTGTGCATACGACGTGATCCCCATTCAAGGCCTCGCATGTCTCATGTTAGTTCTTTCTGGGCTCAACATTCGATTATTTTTTCTAGATATCCTTTAGTTAACTGTATTATTCCACTGATTTCTGTATTTCCTCTCTTTCTATTAGGTTCTTCGTTTGCTAGAGGGTGACATGGTTGTGGATTCTGTCTCTGTTTCGGCCCCGAGTAGTGATTCTGGGAGCAGGAGCTGGCGAATGGCAAATGATCAGCCGCATTATCAGGGCTACAGCAGCCCAGCTCGGAGAGATTCGCATCGAGTGGTTGATAGAAAACAACAGTACGAGTCTTTGAGGGCTTCCTGGGACAGAGACAAGAAGAGCATCTCTAACAGATACTAATGTTCTTCCCCAGAAGAAATCCGAAATTTCTAGCAACCCAATTATGTATTATTCCCTCACCCATTCTCCCAGCCCCTCTACTCTGGGAGCAATCGTAGGTCCAAAGCTTTTGCTGCTACCTTGTCCTGGTGTACAGTAGAAATGCCAATAGGTTTACAAGTATATTGAGCTCCGAGCTGGCTCTTTTGTGTATCAATCGAGGAAGTGTGATATTGAGCTCCGAGTTAGCTCTTCTTTTGTGTATCAATTAGATCGAGGAAATGTGATCTGAAATGTCATTGCTGTGCGAAAATCTCAGTGACTTCCACTATACCTTCTAATCTGCAATGGGAAGCGACAGTTCCAAGGTGAGGATGCCAGCATGGTGTTCGCATGCAATTTGCCAACATGTGCCATTTATAGATCTCGATGTGATCACTGCACTGCCACCCGTACTGAAACTTGGGGTTTGGTATCACCACGCTGTTTGTATGTTCAATCATAGCGATAGTTTTATGGTACAGATAATCAGTTGGCGTTCAGCAATACCACATGGGCATGAATAGTTGCCTCAACACTGACCAAGGGAGGGCCCTGAGCTGTTATGTTGGTGCATATGGCATCTCGAAAATCTTGGACCGAGATATGCAGCAGTGTGGCTGGTGGGGTGATCGATGCGTTGCTGTCCTTGTTTGATGCCACTATAGAAGGGTCTTCTTGTACTAATCCCTGTGGACCAACTAACAGTATGCTGCATGGGCCTGCATTTTGGAACATAATTGAGTGCCCTTGTATTCAAGGATCTGACCCAAACAAAAAAAAACTGATATCTGCATTTTGGTGGAGTAGATTGGAACATGTATTAGCTCATTTATTAGTTGCGCCAAACTGGTAATGTACACAGGCTTATTAGATTGTTTGTTCTTATGCATTTCATGTTATACACAGATCATCTCAAATTACGGAGTAACTAAAATTAAACTAGAAAATGTATGATTTAAGAGAAAACATTGCATATGGTTAACTTGTTCTAGGACACATGAAGGCAAAAACACCATAGCGAAAAATCAGGAAACAACAGTTCTAAAATTTGTATATAGTTGTTGCAACAACTATTACTTGCATTGTTGCTGACTAAATTGGTAGACATAGTAGTTCTCAAACTTGTTAGGTAGTTTTGGTTAGGGCAATGTACCATGGTTGAATAGGCAGATTTTTCTTCTTCTTATGTACTCCATGTCATGTAGAGAAGAAAGAACACTATGAAGTTCTCCAAAGCCGGTGATGTTACATGCTATGAGCGAAGACGTCGTTGGCGTCCCGCCTCGTTGTTGGAGGGAGGGCTACGCGGACAGCGACCCGCGTTCAACCCGCGGCAAGGAGGGGTGTATCTGTTCGCCATGGCATGCTGAATTGCTCATCGGAGGGTTGGGATTGCATGGCCGGGAAATTTTGGGGTACCCTAGATAATGGGCTGTTTTCCGGGATCTGTTTAGAGTTGCACTAACATTGGTGCCTTGTTGTTGCAACAACTATCATCTGCCGTTCAGTACAACCCAACAACCCTTATTTCCTTGCACTTTCATTGCAACAAGTACTCTGTTCCTGTGTTCAACCAAAAATAAATTGCTCTCCTCCGGTAGACCGGTACACATTAAAAAAGTTAACATCTAGAATATTAAATGTGCATAACATGAAAGTATATCCCACAATGATGTTGATTTCTTTTTTTGAGAATACCGTGAGTTTTATTAATCATAAGACACAGAGTTACAATCAGCCCATAGGCTATGAACTAAAAACTTAGGACATTCCGCTGGCCAAACCTGCGAGATCACATTAGTGCAAGCATGCTTAGCTTAGTTGTGAGCCACATGGTCAGCTGAACGGCGAACTAAACATAAACTAGAAGACTCAAAAGTGACACGAAGCTTACATATATCACTAATAATGATAGGCGAGATTAACCATCGACCATCCGTACCCAAGTTCCATATATGAACTATCTCAGAGCAGTCTACTTCAACAACTACCCAGATGAACCAGAGCAACATCATCTTGCAGAGTTGGAGCCTCGGTCGCCAGTGATCCAACAGTTGACCAAGCGTGTTATTGTAGATGCTGAATGTAATTGGTATCTTGGCAATATTAATATATGCTCTGTCGAAAAATAAAGTACTGCGTCAAGCACCTCTAAAACTCATACTGTCCCTAATGATGATGATATTATTGATCAGTAAATGTTTTCTAAGTATTTGATTAAATTTAACGTTGTATATGTTGATATGTTTTCCTTAGTATTTGATCAAACTTTATGATATTTAATTTTAACAAAATCTAAAGCATAGCTTAATTTTCTTTGAGTGTTATGAGGACAACTGCTAAATCTATTGATTAGAGAAAAGACGGTCAAAAGACCCAGACTAGTCAGCTTATTTGAGAAAAATCGGGAGAAAACCTGAACAACGACAAAGCCACATTTATAGCACCACGCTGCGTATAAGACACCTGCAAGGCCAACCACTCGACCCACACAAGCATCGCTCCGCTACACGAAAAGCCGTCACATCGACCTGATCTATTATGAACCTTTTTGCCAGCCTTTGACACTGCCATGCCGGGAAGAAGAGGACATGTACCTTGTGAACCCATGAGCCAAGACCAAGGGCCTGATTGGTTGCTCGCAGCGTTTGCTCGCATCTATAGAATATGGTTCCGTGGATGTTGTTCGGGTAAATGCAACCTCTAATCCATGTTGTGCAAGTTATTTGGTTGCAAATAATTCCTACTTCACATCAGTTGTGAAGCAAAGTCTCTGTCGTTTGTAGTGGCGGAGCTTCAAAGAAAGTGATGGGCGGGCCAAGTTAAAGGAGAGCACGATTTTTTTTCTAAAATCATACCATTTTACTAGAAATTAGTCCTTATTATTGTTCCAATTCAAGCAATGGCAAAGGATCGGCTACTGCTGCTGAAGGGCCTTTCTCAACTTCACTTATTTCATATATTTTTGCTTTAAGTAAACCAATTCTTCTCTGCCTAGCCGTTCTGACGGATGTAACTGTTGCAATTTGTAAAATGTAAAGAACGAATTGAGTGAAGAATATAATATATCATGCTGTCAAATTGATAGCTACAAATTTGGGAAAGAAAAAATAGGTGGCAAGGAAATTAGATATGAGAAGGGGCATGATTCGTTGGCCAGCGATGAAAGCATGCAAACATGAACCCACCTTGCTCTCTAGTGCCTTAGATGATTGTAGACCTGAGTGACACCAACCTCACCGAACTTCAGAATGGCCTGCACAATCTCCTTGAGGTCAAGGTTCGTGAAGAATTGCACTCCGGTCTTCAGTTTCGTGACCAACACGCACACCCGGTTCAGCACGAAGGTGGACATACACTGGTAGAAAAACAGGCTTCCGTCCAGCACCATAAGTCGCGAAGCTAAAGGAACCGCGACTAATGGGACCTTTAGTCGCGGTTCGGGTGGCGAACCGCGACCAAAGGCCTGGGCCCAGGGCGCACGGTGACCAGGCGGGTGCACGTGGGGGCTTTAGTCGCGGTTGGCTAGGCCAACCGCGACTAAAGTGCCCGAAGGCCTTTAGTCGCGGTTGGCCGGGCCAACCGCGACTAAAGCCCCTCCCCTATATATACCCATCCAGCAGCCAACACTTAGCCATTTGGAGCCATTCTCTTCACAAACTTCACAAGTGAGTGTTAGGTTTGCTTTTGGTTCCTCTTATGCACATAAGGTGTTTGATGAAATGCCCCAAGAGCATGAAACAAACATGATATGAAGTGTTGGAGCCACACTTGAGCTTTCTCATTTATTTTTTCCTCCTCGATCGCGGTTAGCAACTTGAACCTTTGATGTGTCATTGATAAAATATGCATGTGTGTAGTTCATTGTTTAATTTATATTGTTTGTAGCTAGTTAGTTTAACAAATGCATGATGGTTAATTATATATTTTATATTATAATAATGCAGATGAATCGGCAATGGATGTACGGTAACCGACTCTCCGGCGAGTTCAGTACGGGTTTGAAAGATTTCCTCGTAGTGGCTAATGCGAACAAGCAGGGGGTTTTGTTATCTGTCCATGTGTTAACCGTAAGAATCGGAAGGGTTACTCTTCCTCAAGAGATGTTCACATGCACCTGCTTCGGCACGGTTTCATGCCAAGCTATAATTGTTGGACCAAGCATGGAGAAAGAGGGGTTATAATGGAAGAAGATGAAGAAGGGGATGATTTCATCGATGAAAGCTATCTTGCTCATTTCGGTGATACTTTCATGGAGGATGCTGAAGGTGAAGGGGAAGGTGAAGGGGAAGGTGAAGAAGAGGCACGTGATGATCCCGTTGATGATCTTGGTCGGACCATTGCTGATGCACGGAGACGGCTGCGAGCCGAAAAGGAGAGGGAGAATTTGGATCGCATGTTAGAGGATCACAGGAAGGCGCTGTACCCCGGATGCGATGATGGTCCGAAAAAGGCTGGGCTGCACACTCGGATTTGCTTGAAATGGAAGGCATAGGCAGGTGTAGCTGACTCGGCATTTGAAAACTTGCTGAAAATGTTGAAGAATATGTTTCCAAAGAATAACGAGTTGCCCGCCGATGACGTACGAAGCCAAGAAGGTTGTCCGCCCTCTAGGTTTAGAGGTTACGAAGATACATGCATGCATCAACGACCGCATCCTCTACCGCGGTGAATACGAGAATTTGAATGAATGCCCGGTATGCACCTGCATTGCGTTATAAGATCGAGGCGATGACCCCGGTGACGATGTTGAGGGCCGGAAACCCGGGAAGGGGTTCCCGCCAAGGTGATGTGGTATGCTCCTATAATACCACGGTTGAAACGTCCGTTCCAGGGAACAAAGAGCATGCCAAGTTGTTGCGATGGCACAAAGAGGACCGTAAGTCGGACGGGGAGTTGAGACACCCCGCGGATGGAACGCAATGGAGAAAGATCGACGGAGAGTTCAAAGATTTTGCAGCGACGCAAGGAACATAAGATTTGGTCTAAGTACGGATGGCATGAATCCTTTTGGCGAGCAGAGCTCCAGCCATAGCACCTGGCCCGTGACTCTATGCATCTACAAGCTTCCTCCTTGGTTGTGCATGAAGCGGAAGTTCATTATGATGCCAGTGCTCATCCAAGGTCCGAAGCAACCCGGCAACGACATCGATGTGTACCTAAGGCCATTAGTTGATGAACTTTTACAGCTGTGGGGAAGACCTGGTGTCCGTGTGTGGGATGAGCACAAAGAAGATGAATTTTACCTACGAGCGTTGCTTTTCGTAACCATCAACGATTGGCCTGCTCTTAGTAACCTTTCGGAGGCTGTCAAATAAGGGATACAATGCATGCACGCACTGCTTACATGAGGCCGAAAGTGTACATTTGCCAAATTGTAAGAAGAACGTGTACCTTGGGCATCGTCGATTTCTTCCGAAAGGTCATCCAGTAAGAAAGAAAGGCAAGCATTACAACGGCAAGACAGATCACCGGCCGAAGCCTGCAGAACACACTGGTGCTGAGGTATTTGATATGGTCAAGGATTTGAAAGTCATCTTTAGAAAGGGTCCTAGCGGACAATCAGTTCCGAAGGGAGCTGACGGGCACGCAGCCATGTGGAAGAAGAAATCTATATTCGGGAGCTAGAATATTGGAAAGTCCTAGAAGTCCGCTCCGCAATCGACGTGATGCACGTTACGAAGAATATTTGCGTGAACATCCTAAGCTTCTTGGGCGTGTATGGGAAGTCAAATGATACAAAGGAAGCACGGCGAGGACCGACAAAGTTTGAAAGACCACGATGACCGGCATCCGGAACGGTTTCAAGGTCGTGCCGCCTACGCTTTGACCAAAGAAGAGAAGGTCATCTTTTTTGAATGCCCGAGCGGTATGAAGGTCCCGTCTGGATTCTCGTCCAATATAAAGGGAATAATAAACATGGCGGAGAAAAAGTTCCAAAACCTGAAGTCTCACGACCGCCACGTGATTATGACGCAATTGCTTCCGATTGCTTTGAGGGGCTCCTCGCCGGAAAATGTTCGAGTAGCCATTGTGAAGCTATGTGCATTCCTCAATGCAATCTCTCAAAAGGTAATCAATCCAGAAGTTCTACCACGGTTACAGAACGATGTGATCCAATGTCTTGTCAGTTTCGAGTTGGTGTTCCCGCCATCCTTCTTCAATATTATGACGCACCTCCTGGTTCACCTAGTCGATGAGATTTCCATTCTCGGTCCTGTATTTCTACACAATATGTTCCCCTTCGAGAGGTTCATGGGAATATTAAACAAATATGTTCGTAACCGTGCTAGGCCAGAAGGAAGCATCGCCAAGGGCTATGGAAATGAGGAGGTAATTGAGTTCTGTGTTGACTTTGTTCCCGACCTTAAGCCGATTGGTCTTCCTCGATCGCGGCACGAGGGAGACTAAGTGGAAAAGGCACGATCGGAAGGAAATCAACGATATGTATGGATGGCCATTCTCCGACCGAAGCACACCACACGGTTCGACCAATTCCAGCTTGGTGGCTCCGTACTTTGAGAAACACAAGAATATTTTACGCTCGGACAACCACGGGAAGCCCGAATCCTGGATTAGGAAGGCCCACATGGAGACTTACGGCGGTTGGTTGAGAAAACATTTAATGAATGACGAACATGTTGTAGATCAGTCTGTACATGTTGGCCAAGACACCATCTTCGACTATAACGACTTTCCAAGGGTACGAGATAAATGGGAATACATTTTACACGATCGCCCAAGATAAAAAGAGCACCAACCAAAACGAGTGGTGTCCGCTTTGATGCGAGCAACCGAGAATGGGCAAAAGGTCACATATTATGGTTACATAGAGGAGATATGGGAACTTGACTATGGACCCTCCTTTAGGTTCCCTTTGTTCCGGTGCAAATGGTTCAAGCTAACAGGAGGTGGGGTAAAGGTGGACCAGCAATACGGAATGACAATGGTGGATTTCAACAATCTTGGTTACCTTGACGAACCATTCGTCCTAGCGAAAGATGTCGCTCAGGTTTTCTATGTGAAGGACATGAGTAGCAAACCGAGGAAACGGAAAGATAAGAAAACGATCAGTACATCATGCGATGAACCAAAGCGCCACATTGTTCTTTCAGGGAAAAGAAACATCGTGGGAGTGGAGGACAAGACAGACATGTCAGAAGATTATAATATGTTTGCTGAAATTCCGCCCTTCAAAGTGAACACCGACCCAAGCATTAAGTTAAATGATGAGGATGCTCCATGGATACGGCACAATCGTAAGCAAGCAGGGACACAAGGAAAGAAATGATGTGTAATAATTTATTGTACCAAACTTTGTTGAATGGATCATGTGAATTATATTACCCGTGATGTGTTTGGTGTCCATTTTCGAATTATTCAATTGACTCGAGATAGCACTGATGATACATGAAATTTGGAGTGACTACTCCCTCCGTCCTCAAATAAGTGGACATGTAGCCTCTAAACTTTGTCCACAAAAAAGTGTACTCCTATCTTCCCAATGCAATTTAATTGCTTCTCTCTCATCGCACGGAAATCAAACCCAATAATATTGAGCACATATTCTTCTTGCTTTTTACATGCAATTAGCTTATTGGAGGTGAAAGAATTAAAGAGGAGACATGCATGTTTCCAATGTACTTTTCACTCCACCTCATAATTTATCTTAAAAATCCCGCAGGTACACTTATTTGTGGACGGAGGGAGTAAGTCATACTCCTGCATACATGAAATTTGGAGTGATTTAGTCATACTCCTGCCTAGGCGTGTAATATGCATACTCGTAGTCTTCATAGCCGCCGTCGTTGTACTGGTAGTCGTCGCCTTCTAAGTTGTCGCCGTCGTCGTCGCTGCTGTCGTCGGCTGTCGTCGGGCGGCGCTCGTGGCTCGAACTGAGGGTAGCGCAGGCGGGGGATATCGCCGGCCGTGATGTAGTCCATGACGCTCTGCAGAGTCCGGTCGTACCACCATAGCCGACGGCCGGCCTCGTGGAAGTTTCCAGGAGGCAGACCGTCCTCCTCATACCTGGCGAGCGCCCTCTCACGCCGATTAATGAAGAAGGCGTCCCAAGTATGCTGGTTGTCGGGATGCCAGCGGGGATTCATCCGCTGCTCCGGCGTGAGGTCGAGGTAGTAGTGGTTCGTGATGGCCGCCGGCGCGCGGTACCACGAGGGACGGGAGGGACCGGCACGCCGCCGGCGCTTAGGCTCCGGCCGGCGGGGACGCGGTAGCCCGGTGGGCAAGGGTAGTTCGAGGCGCAAAGCTCCTCCACCTGCTGGTAGGTTAGAGTGGGTGCGGTGGAAGCCATGAGAGAGTGATGAGAGATTGTAGAGATGTGATAATGCTGGCCAAGCCGGGCTACATATATGTAGTGACAAATGGCGGGAAAAATGGGAGCGAGAAGACAGGAGGCGGGAAGAAAGTGGCGGGAAGAAAGAGGCGGGAAGAAAGAGGTGGGAAGAAAGTGGCGGGAAGAAAGAGTCGGAAGAAAGTGGCGGGAAGAAAAAGGCGGGAAGAGGGGGTCGGCGGAGACAGATGCGGGAAGAGGGGGCCAACGAGAAGACAGAGGCGGCCGAGAAGAACTGAATTGAATTGAATTAGTTTTATTTTTCTGAATTTTTTGATATATTATTTGTATTTTCAACATTTTGAATTGAATTAGTTTTATTTTTCTGAATTTTTTGATATATTATTTGTATTTTCAACATTTTGAATTGAATTAGTTTTATTTTTCTGAATTTTTGGATATATTATTTGTATTTTTAAAATTTTGAATTGAATTAGTTTTATTTTTCTTAATTTATTGATGTATTATTTGTATTTTTAAGAATTTGAATTGAATTAGTTTTATTTTTCTGATTTTTTTGATATATTATTTGTATTTTTAAGAATTTGAATTGAATTAGTTTTATTTTTCTGATTTTTTTGATATATTATTTGTATTTTTAAGAATTTGAATTGAATTAGTTTTATTTTTCTGAATTTTTTGATATATTATTTGTATTTTATGATTCTGAAATGAATTAGTTTTATTTTTCCGAATTGAAAAAGAAAAGTAATTTGAAAAAGACCTTTAGTCGCGGTTGGCCTCGCCAACCGCGACTAAAGGGTCCTTCGACGCGGGAACGAAAAACCCGGCGAAAAAACCCTTTAGTCGCGGTTGGTCTGGCAAACCGCGACTAAAGGGCCCTTTAGTCGCGGGTCGCCTCCCCAACCGCGACTAAAGGTCGCTGAGTATAAATTTGAGCGCCGAACCGACGCTGCCCATTCTCTTCTTCTCCGCGCGCGAAGGAACTGCAGAGGAGGACGCCGTCACGCTGCTCCATCGCCGACCGCCGCCCTCGCCGCCCTCGCCGACGACTGTGCCGCCGCGCGCGCCGCCCCTCGCCGCCGCGCCCTCGCCAACTGCCGCCACGCGCGCCCGAACCACCGTACGCTCCCCCGCCCCGCCCGTACCGCGTCGTCGTCCTTCCCCGCGCCGGCGCCGGCGCCGCGCGCGCGCGCACGGACGGGGAGAGGCCGCCCTCGCCGCCCCCGGCCCCCCCGCGCCGCCAGCCATCGGCCCGCCTCGAGGCCGGCCGGCCACCAGATCGAGAGACGTGCGCGCCGGCCGCCGGAGAGAGAGAGAGAGAGAGAGAGAGAGAGAGAGAGAGAGATCGAGAGGGAGGGAGGAGAAGGAGAGAGGGAGAGGGCCGGCCGGTTTTTTTTCTTTTTTTTTGTGTTTTTTTGTTCTTTGTAATTTTAAATAGTTAATTAGTTTAACAAAAACGGTAAAATAACTTAAAACTTGTATAACTTAATATTTGTATAACTAATTAAGTTGTTTTTGTAACTAATTAAAGTTTAAATTTGTAACTAATTAATTAAAGTGGTAAATCTATATCTATATATATCTATATCTATACTTTAAATTGTAAATTTGTAACTAAGTTTTTTAATTAAAATTGTAACTTAATTAAATTGTAACTTAATTAAAGTGTAACAAAAAACACCGCCCTCCTCCTCTCCCCTTCCCGCGCGCCGCCGGCCGGCCCTCTCTCTCTCACCGCGCACGCGCACGCGCCGGCCTCGCTCTCTCTCACCGCATGCGCACACGCGCTCGTCCTCGCCTCCCTCTTCCGCGACACCCTCTCCCACCCCTTCCTCGCCCCCTCCTTTTGCCACCGCTATTTCACCACCGCCACCGGTCTCTCGGTCACTTTTAAAATAACTGCGTCGCCCCTCTCGCCTCCCTCGTCGCCCTCTCTGTTTATATGTAGAAGAGATGTGATGATGCATATACACAATTAATTTGTTTTTACTACATGTTTTCAGGACTGACATATGGCGGACGATAGAGCTGACCCGATTATGGACAACTATGATCCGGACGCTGAAGACCATATCTTCGGCATCATAAAAGGCGATGTTCTATATGTGCCGACCGGACAAGAAGAAGATGATATCGATTCTTATCTGAACCTTGACGGTGAAGATGAAGGGCGCCGTCGGCAAGATGGTGCCGAAGAAACGTCGATAAACGACGATCTTCAATTGGAAGTAGCAACCACCTCCGGCGCCGAGGTATATATATACATTGAGCCTCTGGTGATACAAACTAACTGATTTGAATAAATATGTGTGTACTAACGCGCGCGACTCTCTTTCTTATTTTAGCCCTCAGCCGGATCGTCGAAACAATCGAGTACGTCGTCGTCAAAGCGTGGCGCAACCAAGACGATGAAACCAGGAGAAACATGCACCATCGAGGTTGTCGAGGAAGCAACCGGCAGAGCCGGCTGGAGCCCAGCAAGAACGCCACCAAGTTTATCAGCCAATGCGGAGCCATTGTTAGACAACGTCTCGATCACCGTCCAGGAGTGGAATGAGCCAAAGAAGGCACGTCTTGGTTTCACTTTTGTCGATAAGAGAACAAAAAAAGATTGCTTCAACAAGCTTATGGAACATTTCGTTCTACCTCCGGAATACCGCAAATACGATGAGGAGGGTAACAAGATTGCGGAAAACAAGGAGAGGTGCAAGCTAGTCAAACAGTTCGCTCTTTCTAAGATGTCCAACGCATTCCGGAAATACAAGCAAAATCTAGCCCATGACTTTGTCAAGCAGGGCAAGACTCCGGATTTCAAAGGACAATATGAGAAACTGCAACATGATTGGCCAGAATTTGTGAAGCAAAAGAAATCGGAGCAGTTCCTTGAAATATCGAAAAAAATAAGGATAATGCGGCCAAGAAGGAGTACAATCATATTATGGGGCCAGGAGGGTATCGCTTTTGGCAGCCTAGGTGCGAGAAGGTGGAGAACGAGCTGAGGGCGCGAGGAATCCGTCCAGGTACGGAGGGATGGGACCCAAGGGCCAAAAGCTGGTGGTACGGGCATGGGGGATCGCTGAACCCGGAGACAGGGGAGTGTGTTTACCGGGGCAAAATAATTAAACCCACCCAAAAGCTTATTGAGGCAATGAGGGATGCTCAAGAGGGGAGGATCAAGTTCAACAGAGAGAACGACGCCCTGACAAAAGGCCTCGGGAATCCTGAACACGGAGGACGTGTACGAGGCATGGGGCACATTCCGTGGAAAGTAGGGTTCCCCCAGAACGATGACCCGTACGGTTACAGAAGCCGTAAGAGAAAGATGGATCGGGAAGCGAGATGTTGTGGCGCGGTTGGCATCGGAAATGGATGTCATGAAGAAAACCGTGAGTGTACTAGTAGCCGAAAGAGATGCAGCTCGGGCGCAGCATGAAGATCATCCATTGGATCTCGGAAGCCAGCAGCGGAGAAGCAGCGTGGCTTCCACGGAGGCCCCATCGGCTGGTGCACCGACGATCGAAATTACCGCACCGGAGCCTCCGGTGGTCGAAATTACTGCACCGGAGCCTCCTCGCTACCCCGTGGACGATATAAAGGAGATGAAAGCATGTCATCTGTATTATCCTATCGGGAACATGTCCATGAAGGTAGCCATCGGCGGTGCTTTACCACCTGGAGCACTCCACCACAACAACCCCATTCAAGATGGCTATGCTCGTGTCACGGTGGAGGACATAGTCCAAGGGTTTGAGGACCCGGACATTGACATTGCTACACCTGAAGGGGCGACAAGACTTGGAGATGTCAAGCGCCGAGTTCATTCTATGGCAGAAGAAGTTTATCAAGTTTCCAGGCGAGGCGCCAACAAGTCCACCCCCCTACGGTGGTGGTGGTGGCGGCGGTGGCGGCGGTGGTGGTGGTGCTTCACCTACACCTCCTTCACGAGGGCCGACGCCGCCCCCCAATTCACCTCCGGCGGGTAAGCAGCCGCCGCCCCCTAGTCCGCCCCGGGCGGGTAAGCAGACGCCGCCCCCAATCCACCTCCGGCGAAGAAGCAGAAGCAGCAGTCCTGGATTATTAACCCGGACCCTTACGTACCTAAGAAAACAAAGGTACCGGAGCCATTACTGAAGCCTCTCCCCACGAGGCCTTGGGAATGTAGTGTCGAGGAAGTCGAGGCGGGCGCGGCTGCTGATTTAGAGAAATGGAAGGCGAGCTGCAAGAAGAAAATAGAGCCCGAGCCCAAGCCAGTATTTTCTGATGAGCAAAAGAAGTGGGCTAAGTCATTTTTGAACACACCGTCCCAAGCCACAAAGAATCTGCCTGACGACTATGCACGTGAACTTCGTAGGCAAGCACTCGCGTTCAAGAGGAACCAAGAGTTGGCGGAGAAGCAGGAGAAGAAAGCTTGGAGGAGGCCGAGAAAAAATTAGAAAGGGGGAAAGAAGTTGCCCAGCTCGGGGAACAAAGTAAACAATCGATCGCCCCTCTCATAGTGCAAGCCGCCGGTCCGGATGCCCCCGATATCATAGCAGCTGCGGCAGCACATGGATTGACTGTAACGAGTGCCAGAGAACAAGCGGCCACCTTAGGTATCACTCTTCGTGCCATCGTTAGGCCTTGATGAGGCGCCAATGAAGGACGTAGTATTTACATATGTGAAGAATGGCCCTCTCGTCGAGCCTGCGCGGAGAAGAGGATCTACCTCGACAAATGAAAGGTATGCTAAATTGGTACAAGGGTTACATAAAACTTAAAAACGCCAAAGACTATATTTATGCGGAAGTTAGATATGAGCATCACTTCAAACATTACTATATAACAATTCATCGGAGTGAATTGTTCCAGCTGTTCAATCTGCGCGACCTCGACAAATCTATCATCGGTTGCTACGTTCCGTAAGTGATTTGTTAATTTCTACCCCATCTCGTTCATTGCCCGCATATATATATATATATATATATATATATATATATATATATATATATATATTGTCCTAACTATCTTGTTGTGTACGCTATTATGCGGAATGAAGAAGCGGGAAATGCGAATAAGGAACATCCATGATGTTGGGTTCATTGACCCACACATCGTTAATTCATATGTGTTAGAACACCACCCCGCCGACGTGGAGGAAGACCTGTGGCGGTTTCTTAGAAAACAGGAACTCAAAAGTGATATTCTATTTCCTTACCATTTTGGGTGAGTGTTTACGTCTTGAGCACATTCTCTTTTGTTTACTCCATGCATGATATGTGGCTAATCGATGAGTTATGCATGATCGTGCATGTATCGTGTCCGCAGGTTCCACTGGATTCCGATGGTAATTCAATTTCACACCTCCACAGTTCTCATCCACGACTCTCTCGAATATGGATGCGGCGCTTTGGGCCGACATGAGAAAAATGATGCAAAAGTAATTATTTTCATTCATTTGCGCTCTATATCGATCGGCCTATTTCGTTCATTTCCTAATATCAAGTAACTAATTAATAACTCTCTTGTTCATTTAATTCTCTTTGCCTCGTAGGGTTTGGAGACGGTTCGTAGATCAAAAGGTCGGTGTTAGAGTATATCACGTCTAGGCTATATTAGGTAGTTTAAGATTGTACTCCAATTCTATCTCTACTAGGCTTCTTGCCCTCCAAGTCTCTAGTACTATATAAACAGCCCAAGAGGCTCAATGTAATCATCAATTACCGCATATCAATACAATCAATATTTCGTAGTCTATCATGGTATCGTAGCGGTTCTTTCGCGACCTAGGGTTTAGCCACCCACCGCTTCCGCCGCCCCGGGAGATCGATCTCCATGATCTCCGCCGGGGGCATCCGATCTCGTAGCTAGTTTTACTTCCCATCTAGTTCATAGTTTTAGCAATTTTCGTTTTCTACTTCCTTTTTGTTTCCCAATTAGATCTGTCTAGTTTCTTAGCCACCAAAGTCAGATTAGATCCGATTAGCTTGCTCTCATCGGCGAGTCCACCCGCAAGAACATCCAGGGATGGCCGTTCTGCATGGATGGCTCACGTGCATGTGCATCTGGGCATGGACTAGCTCTACTCCAAGCCAAGCTGCATCACGCTGTACATCTACATCGCCAAGCCGATCTACGTCGAGTCATCGTCGCTGGTCATCATCGCCAACAACCATCTACACCAACAACTCCGCCACTCGTACTGCATCGTCGCCGTCATCACCAATCAAGGTCTTCGTCAACGCCAACGGGTTCCGCGTCGCCGCGCTCCCGCAAGTAGATGAATAAAACGGGTTCGATCCCCAACATCTACTACTCGCTGCAGTTCAATCGCCATCGACAACCACCTCGCCATCTTCGTCCACAATGACCATACCGCCGCAGTTGCAGCCTAATTTTTTGTTTGCACCGCATGTGCTCAATTTTCTTCTTGCAACCACTTCGTCTACTCCGGCGCATACGGCGCGCAACCGACCGTACACGGAGGCCTTCTCTCGCTAGTCCATCCAACTCCGGCGTGCAT
>NC_061513.1:172887018-172919350 GCF_022539505.1 Lolium rigidum | reverse complement strand
GTCGGGTTGGTATGATGCCGTGGAAACCTGTGTCGGATTCTCTTAGCATGTCGACTGTTAAGCCCATTGCTTTCATTGTGCTGGCGAATAACAGATTCAGACCGCTTCCTCCATCCATGAATACCTTGTTCATGTTGTACCCTCCGATCAGTGCTTCAAGGACCAGGGCGGCGTGGCCAGGCCTTGGGACGGCCTTCGGGTGATCTGCTTTGCTAAAAGATATACTTTGATCTTACCAATCGATGTATTCGGGTGTGTCGACCATAGCAACTTCTGCGTACTTTACTTCCCGTGAAAACTTCTTGACTTCTCTCTTCGAAAAACTGGTTTTGTGGATCATGCTGACCTGTCCGCGAGATTCTGGAAACACCTCGGTTGACGCGTACTTGTTCCCTCTGATGGGGCCTAAGGCCACGTGGGTTGCCCGATCTCACGAATTGACCGAGGGAAAAGCGGGGGAGAGGAAGAACACGAAGAACACGGCGAAGAACACGATGAACACACGTGAACGCACGCAACACAACCCGATACAATTCCGGTTTACTCCTGATAGCCCGAACCACTATCCCGATAGAATCTCTCAAGAGAAAGGCACGCGGTAGAATCCCCGAGAGGAAGATCGGTATACGATCGGTAGAATCACACGAGTGAGAGACCGGTGGTAGAATCACAAGTGTGAGAGACTAATCATATAAGGAGTGCCTTGTACAATAGATTATGGTAATCTAAGGAGGGGGTTCCCCTAATCCCAAAGGGATGGTGGAGGCATGAGCCTAATTCTCTCAAGTTCATTCCTAACCTCATGAAGGGGGAGGTGGGAGCCTATATATAGGGAGCCACTAAGGAGGGGTAGTTTAGGGAAACAAGGGGGTACATGGGCCTTGGCCCGAATTGACTTGTGGCAGGCGCCTTCTATTCTTGGCGACCTCGGACGCTCTTCTTCCTTCTTCTCTTCCACGCCTCCGTGACCTCGGCCTTGAGTGTGGTTCTTGGCGATGAAGCACATGATGCGGTGAAGACCGAAGGTCGCCCCGTATCATCTCCCCCACTTGAAAAAGAGTCGTCCTCGACGATAAGTCTTCATGAATGTGTAGAGGAGGTAGATGACACCAACGCTTGAATGTCCCTTCACTTGTCAAGAGCCCTATCAATAGCACAAGAAAAACAAAGGAGCAATCAAAGCGTAGCCAAAGTTCAATGGATTTAGGAAGAGGGCACAAGTAGAAGGAGGACACCTTATCAAAGTGTCGGTGTGCTCTCATTGAGAGATCTTGTGTAGTGGAAGTGTGCGGGCAAAACCACTCATTGGAGCTCACTTGTATCATGCTCTCAAGAGCTCTTTTTGTCAACTCGTGCTCAATCGAGGTTGACATTGGAGTTTGGGTACCTACACACATGTTAGACAACAAGAACAACGTGTGTGCATGGTATATGAACACATCATCCATCATGATGTTCCATTGCTTTTGCACATCACCATTAGCGTTAAGCAATTTATCATAATATATGTGGTGAATATGCGGAGTAAACATGGGAACATGCTCAACGTGGATATATGCAAAGTCTCCAAAATGTGAGAGAGCTATGGGGGAAATCTCATTTACAAGCATATTAACATTATGGCAAACCAAGCATTGGAAAGAGAAAGTATTCAACATTTTGGTTGCATTAATGGGAGAATATTGCAAGCATGTAGCACAAAACATGTTCAACATTTGATCATTGTTGTCGACAAACCTAGGGAAAGAGCAATTGTTCGGCAAGGTTGTCACAACACAAGCATCATTATCAACATTGCAAGCAATACATGGGAAAGAGAAATTGTTCGACATATTGCAAGCAATAGGATAGAAATCGAAACACTCATAGCATGGCATGGTCAAAGTGTCACAAGCAACTACTTCCACATGATCAACAATTGTGGTATCACAAGTATCACAAGGGAAAGTGAAAGAAGCATATAACATAGCAATAGGATCATCCAACTCATGCAAGCACTCACAAATCATCATGTCCACTAGTGGGATCATGGCGTCATCAACACCCATATAGGTACCTTTGTAGTCCCGCTCATATGAGGTAGGTGTTGTGGAAGAGGTAGGCTCGATGTGGCCTCCATGTTCATCTTCAAGTAAGCATGGTGTGATATCATCATCTTCATGCACCATGTACATCTTCTCCATGATCGGCGTCTCGTCATCCATGGAACCTAATGAGACACAAGGAAACACACTAGAGGTAGAGGGTAAGTTGTTAGAATTCGAAATGGCCTCACATGACCTATCAACTACCACTCTCATCTCACTTGATGTATCACTCATGCTCTCGAAGTGGAGGCACTCATCAAGCTCACATATAGTGGAGTCGCTCATCTCACATATAGTGGAGTCGCTCATCTCACATATAGTGGAGTCGCTCATCTCACATATAGTGGAGTCCCTCATCTCCATGGCAATGGCGTCGTCGATGTCCGAGCAACCTAGCAAAGAGGAAGACAACACAAGAGGAGTAGAGGTTAAGTTGTTAGAAATCAAAGTGTCCTCACTCAACTCATGGGGTGTGTCACTCTTGCTCTCAAGGAGTTTGAAGTATGCGTTGCACTCGGCTTTATCTTTGGGTGTCATTTGGGCTTCTCGAGCATCTAGCTCGGCGAAGTATGCTCTCATCTCGGCTTGTTCTTGTGGGGTCATCATGTATATCTCACTAGGATATGTGTATATGTATGGTGGAAGGAAAACTACACAAGTATCCCACCTTTCAAGAAAGTATCGGAAAAATGGTTCAAGTCAAGAGCAAAGCCAAAATGTATCGGGGTTACACACACACACTCAAAGCACACGCAAAAGGCTAAGAACTCTATATGTGGTGGGTATGGGGTGGATAGCAAACGAAAAAGATCAACGGAAAAGTCTATTGTCAAATGTGGGTAAAATCCAAAGTCAAATGTCAAAAGTGGTGATCTATGTCAAGGAAACACGGAAACACACACAAGGAAGAACAATGGGGTTAGCGCGACCAAGGAAGTGAGCTAAGTAACAAGATGGTCCTAACGAAGACTATAAGCTCGGTGTCACGCCAACACAAGAGAGACGGTAGCTCGGTTGCATAAGAGGGAAGCAACAAGATTTGCACAAATGCCACTCTTCTCTTTTCTCTCTTAGTGCTCACAAGCTTTGCACTTCTCGGTATCGGTGGACACACACTCTTTTCTATTTATTTATTTTTTTTTTTTTTTTACTTTTTTTTCTCTATGCTTAGAAGCTTTCTTTTTCTCTATGTATATGTCACACTTTTTCTTCTTTTGTGTATCTTTCTCACCGAGCTTGCTTCGGAGCTTTGCTCAACACAACGCACACACACCCTCTCACGGTCGTAACACTTGTGCAATGCTTCGCAACGCTCGAAAAGCCACTCTCAATGGGATAGGTACGCAAAGGAAGAAAGGGGCTACAAGGGGTAGGGGAGGAGGGTATGATACCCTACGAGAGATGAGATCTGAGCGCCTCTCCGCCGTCGCCGCCCCTCGGCGGGCCTAGTCCGGCCCCGTCGGCCCCTTCTCCCGTTGTCGTCTCTCGGCGGGATCTGCCCTGCTGACCCTGGGTATCATGGCGGATACCCTCTCCTGCTGGCAAGCAGTCTTCTGGCCACTCCCAAGACCTTCCAATGGTAATGCTGATCGAGGTATTGGTTTTCTCTACCTACGTTCTGAGGTTCGTCGTCTTGTTCTTCTTTCGGCGCAAGGAAAGGTGATTGGTGGTCGTGATCTCGGTGATCGTGAGGCCATTGGTCCTGGTATGGAGGTAGATCTACCTGGTTTTCGTGTTCACGTTGGCTATCGCCGTGGTCTGCCGCCATCTACCCAGCTTCCTCAACCATCTGGAGTCTCACTAGATGGATCTGCTCCGAAGGCTTCTGCTGCTCGCTTTGATTCTTCTCCTGGGCTTGATATTCAGAGACAGATCTGGAGGCTCTTTCATTGCCCAGTCGCTTTCTCCTCAGATCTCTGCGATCAAGAATTTTGGTTAGTGGCCTCTTTTGGCAGAGCTTCTTTCAGACTAGATTCAGATTCAGTTAGTGAAGCCCTCTCTGCATGTCTGGGCGGGATTGCCAAGGATTTTCAGGTGATTTTTCTGCGAGATCGCACTTTCAGGTTCTCTGTTTGCTCTAGAAATGTGGGTTTTTTCGTCAATCAATTGCGCTCGTTTAGTTGCAAAGACTTTAAGGTTTACTTCCTCCTTTGGGGCAATGGTGGTCCAAATGCTGCTCGTGAGTTCCGTCTTTGGCTGCAAGAGGAAGATCGCAGCTTGGGTCGCAGCTTAGATCAAGCTCACGGCCTTCGTCTTTTGCCGATGCGGTCGGAGGACCTCTAACGGGTGCAAACCTTACCGCTCGTTGGCCCAAAATCTGCTGTGTTTCCGGGATGCCGCCTTATGTCAAGGTTTTCTTTCATCGATGGCTTCAATTCGGAGCTTAGATTCCTCCTTGAAGATCCGGTGAACGCTGGCTATTCAAGAGAAGATATTAAGCTGCATTTTCGAAAACACTGTTCTGAGGCCTCTTTGGACAACCCCATGGATCATATTTCTTCTATTCACCTGGCAGCTATCTCTGATTTGGCTAATCTGAAACTCTCCACTGCTGTTTTGACTAAGTTCTTCAAGACAATCCTTGAGCGTTATCCACTCAAGTCTGGGCCATCTATCACGGTGAATCAGGTTTTTACTCGCTTGCGTACTGATCTCCGTAATCTGGGCGGGAGTTCAAATTCAGAGAAAAGGCCGGGATCGGGATCGAAGGTTTCTGCACCAGCACGGGTGGGCCGGCCCACCAATGGCCCAAGATGTTCTCGCTGTCTTTCTCCGAATCACGCCAGGCCCAATTGTCTTAATAATATTAAATGCTTTTATTGTGAATCTTTTGGTCATATTAAAGCGAACTGCTTCTCCTTCCTTTTTGGAAAAGATCTGCAAGTACAAAGAACGGAAAGTTTGGGTGCAAAAGAAACAAAATCCGCCTTTTATGGAAAAGGTTTTTTCTCCTGCCAAGGATAAATCAGATCTTTGTACTAGCTTGGTTGGTTTGCTTGATCGTCGTCTGTCCGATAAGGATCCTATGGTTCAGGTTCAGCCGTCCGCGTCTGATGGGTCCTGTCAACTCTTAAATCTAGACCTTGGTCTTTATTCCTTTCGTCAGACAGCCGCGGCCGCTTCGCCTCCTCTGTCTTGTCAACCTCTGCAAACCCCAGGCTACTGTAGCACTGCACCGTCTGCATCGCCGGCGGAGCTCCTCGAGGCGATGGCAAATTTTCCTGTTGATCCTACTCCGTATATCCCTGGCCAGTATGAGTTGATTCAAGTGGCGCATCGTCCCCAACAATGCAGATACCATGTCACAGATGGGATTAGGGCGAAGCATGAAGACATCGCCATTGCTTCTATCACGCCGCCGCCAGGTGATGCTATCCCCTTTGGTCTTGTCCGCAATATGCTGCGCAATCTTATCGAGATAGAATATGGCTTCACTTTGGAGATGGTTCAGCGCTGCCCCATTGGGACGGCTTTTGTCAAAGTCAGCTCTTATGCAGATAGAGATTGGTTAGTAAATCAGAGCCCCCATCAGTTTGCTGGCAGGACTATTTCTTTTGTCAACCACAATGAAGGGATTAACCATAGAGCTTTCACCTATAATCAAGAGTGTTGGCTGTTGCTCCTTGCTTATCCCCTAGATCTCTGGAACTCTGAACATATCAAAAGGGCTGTCAAGGACTTTGGGGTTTTTGTAGCCTGGGATGAAGAAGCTAGTTCTTATGGTGCTATTGTGGTCAAGGTTAGAGTGGCTGACCTCCAGCACATTCCACATAGTTGTGTGGTCACTGATGGGAATTCTTTCCAAGGAGAATCATGGACTGTCCCTATCTTTATCCTCGATCGAAGCTTCTTGGTAATTTACCCGTCGATGAAGATGATCCTCCTGCAGATGGGTCCACCCCCATCCAATGCCAGTGCAGCCTTTTCAGCCTGATTTTGTCCCTGGTGGGCATGATGCTGTGCATAACCCTGCTCCTGTGTGGCCAGCTTGGGAGCCCCATCCCCATCCTCCTCATGATGGCTTTGACAATAATCTGAATCATTTGGATAATGATCAGCAGGACAATCTGCAGCAGAACATCAATATTCAGCAAAATATAGACTTTCTGTTTCCTGACAATGCTGCTCTGAACCTCAATGGGCCTCCTGGTGGTCTTGATCTCAATGCTCAGCCTGGTGAAGCTTTCATTGAACTCAATGACCTTGTTGATCCTGCTCCTCAAAACCATGATGATTTGCAGCAAATGGAGATTGATCATGCAGCCCCTGGAGACAGTTCACTTACTCTGACTATAAGCTCTGATCCCTCTGCTTCTGATGGCTCAGGAGGTTCAGTTAATGGAGGCTTGGGTGGACCAGATATTAATCTTCAGGTTGGCTTGGCTCTTCTACCTGAGACCCATGGGGATCCTGGATTTTTAGCCAGGGAGTCGGCTGTTGTCTGGAGGAAGTTCTTCAGACCTTCTTCTGACTCTGACAGTCATAGCACCTTCTCAGTTCCTGCTGATTGGGTGGCTTTTCTTATGTGCAAGCTTCTGACTCCAGAGGATTTTCAATGGACTTCTTCCCTTATGCAGTCAAAGGTCTGGGACATCATCACTCAAAGCTCTGATCATGGCACTTTGGATCTGTTGTTACCCCCCTCCTGTCCTGCAAAAAACCCACCTGTTTGTGCCATCCAAGAAGCCTGCAAGGAAGTCATGATCGGCTTCTCTACTCCCCAAGCCCCTAAGAAAGCTTCGGTCTTTCTCGCTCCTTCATCTACCTCCAAGATACATTGCAATATCAAGAAAAGAGGCCCTCCGGTTATTTCGAAGTCGAAGAAGTGGCGAATTCGAGGCTCAGACTAAAGGGTATAGGAGGAAGACTTGTTTTGATAGAAATTGTTTGGCATGTGCTCCTCCAATCCCTGGCCTCAAGAGCAAGGTTGTGAAGAATCTGTATGATAAATTTGGGCTCACTGATAAAGACAAGGTTGAAGTGACTGAGGATGATGATGGTGTCTCCTCTCCTGATGATGAAGACTCTGATGCTAGTGATGAATAATTTCTGGTTGAAGCTGTTAGTAGTGATGAATATTCACAGGCATTTCATCACTTGTTTTTGGGAAGAATTGGTTCCTTTCTTTTGGTCTATCTTGCCTAGTTGCTGTCAAACTCTGAATGCTTTATTTGGCCTTGATATATTATGTTTTATGTTATGGTGGCCTTATGATGTTGAGTTGTGTATGCTGTTTTGGGTGACCTGGTCCCTCTCAGGTCACTTTTGGTGCAAATATCTCTGTGATACCTGGTCCTTCTCAGGTGCTTTAGTTACTAGTTTTTGGAGGCCAGCCTGGTCTTTCTCGGTGCTGTTACATGTCTGGTTTCTTGCACATTGTTGGTAATGTGCATGGCCTTTTACCTCCTATCTTGTATCAATGAGTACACACCATACAAAGTTAAGTTGGAAGGTTTTGAATTGGAATGTAAGAGGATTAAATGATAAGGATAAATGGACCATTCTTTATGATAAAATTCAGGAAAGTGGCTGCCATATCATCTGCTTCCAAGAAACAAAGAGGGAATCTATAGACCTAGACTTCATCGAAAAATTCCGTCCGAGGAGGTTTGATGATTTTGCCTTTCGGCCCTCCGTTGGTAGATCGGGGGGATTTTGACTTGTTTGGGATAGTGCTATGCTTTCTGGGGATTGTGTGTTTCAGAATTCTTTTGCCCTTTCGGTTGATTTTAAATCAGCAAAGGATGATGGTGCTTGGACTCTCACCAATGTTTATGCTCCATGTCAGGATGCACAACAATTAGCCTTCTTATCCTGGTTTCACAATATTCAGGTTGATGATGATGTTGACTGGTTAATTGTGGGGGACTTTAATCTGATCAGAGCACCCACGCGACAGAAATAAACCAGGTGGAAGTATTAATGAGATGCTTTTGTTTAATGAAGCTATTAGTAATCTGGGTTTGATTGAAATTCCTTTGAAAGGCAGAAAGTTCACTTGGAGTAATATGCAGTCTGCCCCCCTCTTGCAGAGGCTAGATTGGTTCTTTACTTCCCTTTCTTGGACAACCTCATATCCAAATACTATAGCTATGCCTCTAGCCATGACAACTTCTGATCATGTTCCTTGTGTCATATCTTTTCAAACCTCTATCCCAAAGGCACAGATCTTTAGATTTGAAAATAGATGGTTGCACTTGGATGGTTTTTTGCCACTTGTGGAAAAGGCTTGGACACACTCTATACATTATGCTGGATCTTGCTAAGAGGATCACGACCAAATTTAAGGTTCTAAGGAAGGTCTTAAAACAGTGGGCTAAATCTCTATCCTCTCTTAAGGGTGAAATTGAGGACTGTAATTCTGTCATTGCTCTCCTGGATTCTGTAGAAAATTTCAGACCCTTGATCTCTTCTGAAGTTAATCTGAGAATCTCTCTCAAAAGTCATCTTGCAAAGCTCTTAAAACAGCAATTGGCTTACTGGAAGCAGAGAGGGAAGATCAAATGGGTCACTTTGGGAGATTCCAACTCTAAATTTTTTCATTCTATTGCAACTCGTCCGGAAGAGAAAGAATCATATTGCCTCTCTCACTCATCCCGATGGATTCGTTGCTACCTCTCATGAGAGCAAAGCTAAGTTACTTTTGGATTCTTACAAAGATAGATTGGGCCAGACTTGCTCCAACTTCAAACTCCTTTGATATGGCTAGTCCGCTTGCTTCTCCTATAGATCCGTCCATTCTAGAGGAACCTTTTTCTCGAAGGAGATTGATGATGTGGTCAAAGATTTTCCCTGCAATAAGTCTCCCGGGCCTCGATGGTTTTAATGCGGAATTCTTAAGAAAATGCGGCCGGTGATAAAAAAGGATTTTTATGACCTTTGTAATCAATTTCATCAAGGAGATTTGTGCTTAGAGAGCATCAATAATTGTTTCATCACTCTGGTGCCTAAAAAGCGAGGATGCTTCCACTACAAATGATTATAGGCCAATATCTCTTCTAAATTGCACCCTCAAGCTTTTGACCAAGATTTTAGCCAACGGACTACGAGAGTGATCATGTCCCTAATACATGAAAATCAATATGGCTTTATTAAATCAAGAACAATCCAAGATTGCCTCTCTTGGGCTTATGAATATTTGCATCAATGTCACAAGTCTAGGAAAGAGTTGGTTATTCTTAAATTGGACTTTGAAAAAGCTTTTGATAAAGTGGAGCATAGTTTCATTATGAAGGTTCTTGAACACAAGGGTTTTGGGCTGAAATGGTGTCATTGGATCAGGCTCATTCTTGATTCAGCCACCTCTGCAGTTCTTCTCAATGGAGTGCCTGGTTCTGTCTTTCACTGTAAGAGAGGAGTTAGACAAGGAGACCCCCTTTCTCCTCTCCTCTTTGTTTTAGCTGCTGATTTTCTGCAGACCATTGTCAACAAAGCTATGCAAGATGGATTTCTCACCAGGCCTTTACCTTTGACTTCCTCAGCAGACTTCCCTATAATTCAGTATGCTGATGATACTCTTCTCATTCTGCATGCTGATGAGGAGCAGCTGTTGTTTCTGAAGGATTTACTGATTAATTTTGGGAATGCCACTGGGTTGAAGGTTAACTATGATAAGTCCAATTTAATTCCAATCAATACTTCGGAAGAAAATTTGCAGGTGCTCTTACACACTCTGCAATGTCAAAGAGGATCATTACCTTTCACTTATCTTGGACTTCCCTTAAGTACCACAAAGCCATCAAAGGAGTTTTTCATGCCCATTCTTCAGAGTGCTCAGAGGAGACTTTCTGCCTGTTCAATGTATCTTAGCTATGGTGATAAACTAAGATTGGTCAACTCTGTTTTGTCCTCCCTGCCAACCTTTTATATGAGTACTCTCAGATTATATCAGTGGGTTCTTCAGGAGTTTGATAAATACAGAAGGCACTGCCTTTGGAGAAAAAAGGATCTGGAGGAGCATGGCCATCCTCTAGCAGCATGGGAGATGGTGTGTAAGCCCAAGGATCAAGGAGGGCTAGGAGTGGTGAATCTAGGCATTCAGAATAAATGTCTGTTAATGAAGCATCTCCACAAATTCTATAACAAAGCAAATTTGCCTTGGGTCAAGCTGTTATGGGAGGTCTATTATGTCAATGCTCTGCCCCCTGCTAAGTCAAGAGATATTTCCTTTTGGTGGAGAGATTGTTTGAAAAGTATGGCAGATTATAAAGTTTTGGCTAATTGCTCCATTGGAACAGGCTCTTCAATCATGTTGTGGAAAGACTCTTGGTCTGCTGTGACACTGAATTTACAGTTTTCACATCTATACTCTTTTACTGTTAATGAATCAGTCTCTCTACATCAAGCAAAGTCCCTAGAGGACCTGTCAGATTTGTTTCATTTGCCTCTTTCAAATGAAGCTTTTGCTCAGTTCCAAGCCCTTCAAGATGTTATTCTGAATATACAAGACAGTGCTGAACCAGACTCTTGGGAGGTTTTTGGAAATAATTCAAGTTTTAAGGTATCCAAAGCGTATAAGCATTTTATTGGGCAACATCTGGTTTGCCCAATTATCAAAAAGCTTTGGAAAACTTGCTGTCAATCTAAGCACAAAGTCTTCTTTTGGTTGCTTTTGCAAGACAGGCTTAATACCAGGCATTTACTCCAAAGAAAGGGTTTCTTTACGCGGATTATTCTTGTGCTATGTGTGGGTCCTTGCAGATTGAATCAAGAACTCATTTGTTCTTTCTGTGTCCGTTTGCTCTCCTGTGTTGGCAGTACATTTGCCCGGGGTGGTCCATTCCTCTGACTTCAGGGCAACTTTCTTATCATGAAGAAATCATCAACTCGCTCTTAGCAGCTATTGGGCAGCCTTTCTCTTTGGACATCGTTATGCTTGGATGTTGGGCTATTTGGCGAGTTCGAAATGATTTTCTTTTCAAAGAGATCACCCCTAATCTATACAGATGCAAGAAATTGTTCAAGGAGGAGTTGGCTCTTCTAGTGTTCAAGGCGAAGAGGAAATCTTATGCAGGGCTTCCAGATTGGGTGAAGTTGTTTATATAAGCTGATTTTGGATTTTGGTTTTAGTTAGATCTTTTTTTGTTTTCTGGTGGTGCTTTTCTCCAGCACCCCCCTTTTGTTCTTGATCTTTGAATCTTTGTTCCTTTATTATAAAATAAATAAAAAATACACAGTGGGGAAACCCACTGTTTCACCTCAAAAAAAAGGGGTAGGGGAGGCAAGTTATACCTATTGACGTTAGGCGGTGTCAAGCACACGAACTTGCGATGATGGTGATGACGATGGTGTCGAAGATGCGCCGGAATCCGGGGTGCCGATGCCGTTGTCGCGGTGTTGATGTAGGCGCGGAAGCGGTTCTCACGGACCAAAGGCAACTCCAAAACGGAAACCGGGCAAATTAAGTCAATGCCTGAAAAGTTGGGTCGAAACGAGCGGTCAAAAGTTGGTTTCCAAAAATCGTCAAAAATTAGAGATAGATTATGTGGAGTATTTGGGGGATGCTGTTAAAATTTGGAGTCAAACGGGTTTCGGAAAGTTGTCAAAATTTGGGGCAAAAAGTGGAGTCAAAATTGGCCGAAACGTGGGTCAAAATTGCGAAATCCGATCAGGGGGCCGGTTTGACCGGATCCTGGGCCGGACCATCCGGCGTGCCGCCCGGTTTGGCTCCGGTCCGATTGCCGCCCGGTTTGGCTCCGGTCCGAGAAAATTTTCTGCGGGAATCTGAGCGGAAACGAAGTGGTGCTGGTTGCTGTAGAGCTTGTAGGCTGACAGGAGATGCACGCGTGGTGGGAATGGGGGTTGCCGGCGGTGGCCTGGCGAGCAGGCGTGGTTGCGTGCTGCAGGGTCGCGTGAGGAGAAACGGAGCGGGGAGAGGAACCTGGCGGCAGCGTGGGGCTTGACGAGCACGAGCGTGGTTGGGAGCAGAGGCGCGGCGGCGCTCGATGGGCGGGGCCAGGCCAGCGGTGGATGGGGCGAGGTAGGCGCGCGGCCAGGGAGCAGCGGGCGGGTGCAGCAGCTAGGTGTGGCGGCGCGATGTGGAGCTTATCGAGCAGGGCCAGCGGAGGTGTGCTGGGCGGAGGCAGGTGGAGGGCGGCGCGGCGTGGGCTGTTGCGGGCCTGGTGGCGAGCAGCGCGTGTGGGCCAAGGCGGTTCACGGCGGCCGGCAGAAGCACGGCATGGCGGCGCGTGGGATCGAGCAGACTGTCAGGCCTCTAATTCTGAATTGCAACAGCAACACCACACCTTCAGTTAATATTCCTTCTCAATGGCAAGAACTGACAGTCCAGATGCACTCATGGAGGTTTGGTGAGATCTGACGGTAACAAGCACTACACTAGTCTTTTTACTACTTTAGCCTTGCTCTTAAAAACCTGTATCTCTGTTGAAACCAAAGACAATCTGGTAAAATCGCTTGAGCTCAATCCTGTGTTATAAAGGATGAGTGGGGAGGTTGGGAGGATCAAGCAAATAGAAACCAATTATTTTCCTGTCTTATTTTCTGCATTTATCTTGTTTCATATCTGAGCCCCGAGATGCTCATCTTCTACCTCTTCTCATCGGCAGTCAGGGATTGAGTCCTGACATCGTGGTATCCAGAGCCAGCGGTTCTCTGACTACCTCCACACCGGCGGCTTCCCTCCCTCCCTTTCCCTTGCCCCGACACAAAGACCACCAAGGTCACCAGATCCCATCGATCTGGGTGAAAAGCCCTCACCAAGCTCGCTTGCCATGCCGACCCGTACACGCTCCCGTTCGTCATCACGCGAACGACGGGGTGCCGATGGTCCGATCATCCATTCGGCTTCGACCACGGATGCCGAGCACGCGGAAGAACGAGCTCGCCAACGCGCCCAACGTGATGCGCGCTCTGTTGGCCGTCGCCTCCAACAACATCAGGTGGAGTCCAAGGCCGCCATCAATTCCCTCCAAAGTCAGATGGAGCAGATGACGGCGATGATGGTGGATATGCAGTCGAGCCTCGCACGCCTCGCTCCGCCTGAAGGTATGAACACTACCGAGTCCCAACCCCCCAGCCAGAGCCGCGATTTCATCACACCCCCACCTCGCCCACACACCACTCTATCACCGATCCCAGAAGCTCCCACCCCACAATCCACACCACAACCAGCAAATTCACTACCTTTCCCTCCCAACCTGGGGAAACTTACACCAGACCAACTTCCCCTGTCACCATCTCAAACACGCATCCAACCTGTTCGACCAAATAACCAGACCAACCCCACCACCTCTACTTCCACCTCAACAACGCCACCTTCGTCTTCACAACCCCAATTCACACAAGTCACCAACCAGCAGTCCAATCCCCAGGCTTATATGCCGCCAAACCAAAACAACTACCCCTACTACCCATACCCACCCAATGTAAACCAGTATTACCCACCTCCACCCTACCCAAACTATTACCCACCACCACCTCCTCATTACCAAAACCCTTATTACCAAAACAACCAAAACCCACAGCCTTACACACAACGCCAACCAGAGCACCATTCCGACCATCACACCAACTACACACACCACGAACCACACCTCCGCACCCCACATGTGGAACTGCCAACCTTCCAAGGCGATGGACCACGCGCGTGGATTCTTGAGTGCGAAGATCTCTTCACCTTAGTAGGTATCACAGAGGAACAACGAGTCCGTTGGGGATTAGCACACATCCGTGGGCAGGCCAAGACATGGCTCAGCAGCTCTGGACTCAACTTACAGAAAATAACTTGGTCGAACTTAGCCAAGTTCTCATTGATAGGTTCCCGGATGGGCAATCGGTTGACCCAATGGAACAGCTTACAACATACTGAAACAAGTCACCACGGTGGATAGCTATATTAATGCTTATGAGCAATGGATGTCCTTAATGAAATGTGGTAGGTCATACTTACCGCAGGATTTCTTCGTGGACCGTTTCATCAGTGGTCTCAAAGACACAATTAAACATACAGTGCAGTGTCAAAAGCCAGATACCTTACTGTCAGCTTACTGGTATGCAAGGCAGTATGAGAAGTCTTCCTTATCAACCACTCGAAGAGCCCTTGCAGTACAGCCAAACAATCCACCAGTGAGAAACCTTCCACCAAGAGAAAATAGAAATAGAGATGGACCTCTCAGGCCGAGAGAACCCGGAAATGCTTGGTATTGTCCAGAAAATTATGTCTTGGGGCACAGATGCCAAACAATGCAACGAGCTCTAAATGCTATCCAGATGCAGGGCAACTCCGATGATGAGGAACAAGAGGAACAAGCGCCACTGCTACAACTACCAGCTTTGGTCAGAGAAATTCCCATTGAGCAAGAACAACCCCAGCAGCCTGGAGACAACCTCATGCTCATTTCTGCCGCTGCATACACCGGATCACCTAGTGACTCAACAATATCTTTGTTGTTATCCATCAAAGGAGCAAAAGCTGTTGCCTTAGCAGACACAGGAAGCACCAACACATTCCTAGACTACAACTTTGCTATCAAGCATAATATTACAATGACAGAGGCTCCAGCTCGAACGATTCATCGTTGCAGGAGGTGGAACGCTTATATCTGAAGCTGTCGCATCCAACTGCAAATTCAGCATTGAAGGGAAAACATTCCATGCAGATTTCAGAATATTAAAGCTGCAAGGATCCGACGTTATATTGGGGGTAAATTGGTTTAAGCTGCATAATCCTGTAACATTCGATTTTACGGCGTGAACAATCACCTTGGGACAAAATGGTTGTACACACACCTTCTCTGATCATCTTATTCCTACCCAGAAATTGTTGATATCATCCGATGAGTGTTCTCGACTTCTAGAACAAGGAGCTGTCGGTTACCTCCTGCTCAGCACAGATGATTTAGCACAAGAACCAACGAATCAACTTACACCACCAATACCTGATGTACTGGCAGAAATTGTGACTCAGTTTCAGGACATTTTCTCTCCCCCAACCGGTCTTCCTCCACATCGTGCTGCTGATCATAGTATTCCTTTGCTCCCAGGTGCCACACCACCCAATATTCGACCTTATCGAATGTCTCACAACCAAAAGAACATCATTGAAGCCATTATTAAGGAAATGATAAACAACAAAGAGATCCAGCAGAGTAGCAGCCCTTTCTCGTCTCCAGTTATTCTAGTGAAGAAGAAAGACAAGTCTTGGCGCCTTTGTGTTGATTACAGGGCACTGAATGACCTTACAATTAAAAATAGATTCCCTATACCAGTTATAGAGGACCTGCTTGATGAACTCCATGGTGCTGTTGTGTTCTCCAAGTTAGATCTTAGGTCAGGGTATCACCAAATTCGGATGAACCCCGCTGACATCCACAAGACAGCTTTCTCCCCACATTTGGGTCATTATGAATATAAAGTTATGCCTTTTGGACTTAGCAACGCGCCTGCAACCTTCCAAGACCTGATGAACAGCATATTCGCTCCATTCCTGAGGAAATTTGTTTTGGTCTTCTTCGACGATATACTGGTCTACAGCAAGTCCATGAGTGAACACCAAGGACATCTGAAAGCAGTACTACAAACACTAAGGAACCATGAGTTGAAGGCTAAAGCCGACAAATGTACCTTTGGTCAGCCTCAAGTGGAGTACTTGGGCCACATCATCTCGAGGCTCGGGGTGGCAACCGATCCAACAAAAATTGCTGACATAGTTCAATGGGAAACTCCACACACCTTGAAGAAACTTCGAGGATTCTTGGGCTCGATCGGTTATTACCGCAGATTTATCAAGGGATACGCTCTTATCTGCCAACCCTTATATTCTGCCCTGAAAAAAGATAATTTCCTATGGGGAAAGGAACAACAGATGGCCTTTGAGACATTAAAGAAAGTAATGTCGACTCCTCCACTCTTACGCTTGCCAGATTTCTCCCTGCCATTTACCCTTGAAACCGATGCCTGTGCAAGTGGTTTAGGAGCAGTCTTGATGCAAAATGGCCAGCCCTTGGCTTTCTTCAGCAAAAGTTTGGGACCACGAGCTAGCGCCCAATCAATCTATGAAAAGGAGGCATTGGCCATCCTAGAAGCGCTCAAAAAATGGCGTCATTACGTTCTTGGCAACCAAGTGGTCATAAAAACTGACCAAAGAAGCCTCCAATTTTTGGGTAGTCAACGCTTGTTGGAAGGGATCCAACATAAGCTTATGCTTAAGTTACTTGAATTCTACTATGCCATACAATACAAGAAGGGGAGAGAGAATACAGTGGCAGACGCCTTATCACGGAAATTCCAAAATGAAGAAGAAACTGCTACAGGAACTGTTGCAGAAACGGAACATTGTAATTCTCTATCAGTGCTTATTCCAACATGGATGGATGAGGTTATTGATTCATACAAAAATGATGACAAATGCACCAAACTTCTCCAGGAATTAGCCATCAACAAGGATAGCAACCCACTATTCTCCTTACACTCTGGAATTCTGAGGTACAAAGGAAAAATATATATTGGAACCTCCAATGATTTAAGAGAGAAGTTATTCCAGGCCTTCCATTCCTCAGTCTATGGTGGACACTCTGGTCACCGGGTCACCCTTCACAGACTCCAGAACCTGTTCTACTGGCCACTACAAAGGCAATTTATTGCTAACCTGGTGGCTGAATGCCCGACTTGCCAAATCTCCAAAACAGAGAAAGTGAAATATCCTGGCTTATTGCAGCCCTTGCCCATCCCCAAACAGAAATGGACTGATATAAGTATGGATTTCATAGAGGGTTTGCCCAAATCACAAGGCAAGGATGTCATCTTGGTGGTAGTCGACAGATTGACTAAGTATGCACATTTCCTTCCTCTCTCCCATCCTTATGATGTGCAAAAAATAGCTGATCTCTTCATGGAACATATAATCAAGCTCCATGGCCCTCCTGCTAGCATTGTGAGTGATAGAGATACTATATTTACGAGCAAACTTTGGAAAGACATCTTCAGTTCTTTCAACATCTCGCTCAAATACAGCTCAGCACATCACCCGGAGACAGATGGCCAAACAGAGCGCGTGAATCAGTGCCTCGAACAGTATTTGCGTTGCATGGCTTTCCAAGAACCAAAAAAGTGGAGCCAATGGCTGCCAGCGGCTGAATGGTGGTACAATTGCTCATACCACACCGCCATCAAGATGTCTCCGTTTGAAGCACTCTACGAGTATCCCCCGCCTCTGTTGCATCAGATAGCGGTGCCCTGCAATGTCTCACCTGAAGCTACTCGTAACACTCCAGGAAAAAGACCACATGCTCAAGACCACCGCAAACAAACTTGCAACATGCCCAGGACCGAATGAAGAAGTACGCCGATGCCAACGGAACGGAGCGAAGCTTCTTGGAGGGAGATCTTGTATACCTGAAAATGCAGCCCTACCGTGAGAATGCCCTGGGATTGCGCAACGCCCTCAAACTCACCTCCAAGTGGTACGGTCCCTTCCGAGTACTGCAAAGAATTGGTACTGTAGCATATAAACTACAACTTCCAAGTGGTACTCAGATACATGACGTGTTTCATGTGAACCAGCTGAAAAAGCACCTGGGTAAGGCAGCTATTCCAAATCCAAGGTTACCATTGGTCACTACCTCTGGCAAGATCAAAGTGGCACCCCGGGCACTGCTACAACGAAGGCAGATACCACGCAGTGCTGGAGAATACGATATTGCAGTTCCACAGTGGTTGATTCATTGGGAGAATATGAGTGAGGCGGAGGCAACATGGGAAGACGCCGCTTTCATGCAAGCAACATTTCCCTGGTTCAAGCCTTGAAGACTTGAGTTAAGGAGGGGGTAGTGTCAGGCCTCTAATTCTGAATTGCAACAGCAACACCACACCTTCAGTTAATATTCCTTCTCAATGGCAAGAACTGACAGTCCAGATGCACTCATGGAGGTTTGGTGAGATCTGACGGTAACAAGCACTACACTAGTCTTTTTACTACTTTAGCCTTGCTCTTAAAAACCTGTATCTCTGTTGAAACCAAAGACAATCTGGTAAAATCGCTTGAGCTCAATCCTCGTGTTATAAAGGATGAGTGGGGAGGTTGGGAGGATCAAGCAAATAGAAACCAATTATTTTCCTGTCTTATTTTCTGCATTTATCTTGTTTCATATCTGAGCCCCGAGATGCTCATCTTCTACCTCTTCTCATCGGCAGTCAGGGATTGAGTCCTGACACAGACGTAGGCCGGCGGGTGAGATGCTGGGGCGGCCGGAGTGGTCTTCCGCGGCTGTGCGTGGAGCGGGTCGATCGAGCCCTGGACGAGCGGAAGGCAACTGCCGGGATGAACAACACGAAGAACAGCTCGTGTTCTTGAGGAAAACCGGATAGAAAATACTCAAATTCGAGCCAGACTTGATGAAATTGGAAGGAGAAAATTTGGGAAGAAGTAGATCAGCACCAATACAACAGATCTGTGGATCAAAACCACAAAAAACTCAACAAATTCGCAGATCAAATTTCGAGCTATTTTTTTGGGCAATTTTTTGGGAATTTTTTTAGGTGAAATTGGAGAGATTCGAGGGTCAAATTCGTGGCAACCTTTGCTCTGATACCATATGATGGAGCCTAAGGCCACGTGGGTTGCCCGATCTCACGAATTGACCGAGGGAAAGACGGGGGAGAGGAAGAACACGAAGAACACGGCGAAGAACACGATGAACACACGCGAACGCACGCAGCACAACCCGATACAATTCTGGTTTACTCCCGATAGCCCGAACCACTATCCCGATAGAATCTCTGAAGAGAAAGATACGCGGTAGAATCCCCGAGAGGAAGATCGGTATACGATCGGTAGAATCACACGAGTGAGAGACCGGTGGTAGAATCACAAGTGTGAGAGACTAATCATATAAGGAGTGCCTTGTACAATAGATTATGGTAATCTAAGAAGGGGGTTTCCCTAATCCCAAAGGGATGGTGGAGGCATGAGCCTAATTCTCTCAAGTTCATTCCTAACCTCATGAAGGGGGAGGTGGGAGGCTATATATAGGGAGCCACTAAGGAGGGGTAGTTTAGGGAAACAAGGGGGTACATGGGCCTTGGCCCGAATTGACTTGTGGCAGGCGCCTTCTCTTCTTGGCGACCTCGGACGCTCTTCTTCCTTCTTCTCTTCCATGCCTCCGTGACCTCGGCCTTGAGTGTGGTTCTTGGCGATGAAGCACATGATGCGGTGAAGACCGAAGGTCGCCCCGTATCACCCTCCTTCTGGTACGTACGGTTCTGGTATGTATGGTTCCGGTGGATAACCGTAGGGTGCCGCTCTTCTCTCCATTGAGTGAACTCTTGTCGTGGCTTCGGCCCTAAGATCGTCGCAGAACTGCCGAATTTCGAGGAACTGCCGACAATTTCTGAGGAGATGGCTGGATTTTACAAGGCTATCCTTTGGGTCGATGTAAGAATGTAGATAACATGGCGCTTCAAGTTGCTCCGTGGCCGATAGGTAAGGTGTGCGAAGTCGGTTCTTGCTCGGCTGCGTACTGTGGCATCCTCGTTCATACTGGCGAGGGCGAGTCGCGGTTTGCTCTTCTTCTTCGTGGCGTGAGTACCTTCGTCTTTTCCTTTGCTCCTCTACGGCGCCGAAGCTGCTTCGGCTGCCTTCTCCCGTACTCCTGGATAGGGCTGCCAAGGCTGCTGCTGGCGTGATATCTTCTGGAACCGAAGTTCTTGGGCTTGATGCATTTGAACTAGGTAGGCGAAGAAACCCTCTGGAATCGATGATGAAGTGAACACCACCGAAAGTAGTATCCATGTTGTCGCGCGATTCTACGGAGATCGGATGCGACGCCTCGGTGTGCGGTACGAACTCGAAGGATCCGCGGCGAACTGAATTTCTCAGATCTGATGGCGTTGGTGACTCCGGCACGAACGCTGCAGACGTGACGGGAACTGCCGATGACCTGCCTTGTGCCGACAGGCTTCCCACAGACGGCGCGAATTGTCGAGGGTACTCCTCGGCAATGCCCTCCGTTTGGGGCTTAGGGTTGATGGAATCCTGTAGGATGACACGAGATATCGGTTATCAAACAAGCGGGGAAAACGATTTACCCAGGTTCGGGTCCCTTGATGAGGTAAAACCCTTACGTCCTGCCTGTCTGATCTTGATTATGAAAATATCGGGTTACAATGGGGTGCCGAAGGTTTCGGCTGTGATCTCGTCGAGAGGCTAAGTTCTACGTGGACCTAGCTCTAGACTTGCGGTGGCTAAAGTTGCTAAGACTGATCGTGTCCCTCGGCAGCCCCTCTCCTGGCCCTTATATAGGGGGCCATGTCTCAAGAGATCTGTCCGGGTACGACTAGGTTACAAAAGACCCTAGCTCTAAACTTTCCTTGTTTGATTCCTCTTCGTCTTGTTCTTCAAGGAATCTTCTTCGACACTGCTTGTGACGGTAAAGCACACGTTCGTTGGGAACCCCAAGAGGAAGGTATGATGCGTACAGCTGCGAGTTTTCCCTCAGAAAGAAACCAAGGTTATCGAACCAGTAGGAGATGAAGGCCACGTGAAGGTTGTTGGTGAAGGAGTGTAGTGCGGCGCAACACCAGGGATTCTGGCGCCAACGTGGAACCTGCACAACACAATCAAACTACTTTGCCCCAACTTAACAGTGAGGTTGTTAATCTCACCGGCTTGCTAAAAACAAAGGATTAAACGTATGGTGTGGAAGATGATGTTTGCTTGCAGTAAACAAAAGAGAACAATGATTGCAATAGGTTGTATTTCAGATGTAAAAGAATGGACCGGGGTCCACAGTTCACTAGTGGTGTCTCTCCAATAAGATAAATAGCATGTTGGGTGAACAAATTACAGTTGGGCAATTGACAAATAGAGAGGGCATAACAATGCATATACATATCATGATGACTACTATGAGATTTACTTAGGGCATTACGACAAAGAACATAGACCGCCATCCAGCATGCATCTATGCCTAAAAAGTCCACCTTCGGGTTAGCATCCGCACCCCTTCCAAGTATTAAGTTGCAAACAACGGACAATTGCATTAAGTACCGTGCGTAATGTAAACAATACAAATATCCTTAGACAAAGCATTGATGTTTTATCCCTAGTGGCAACAACACATCCACAACCTTAGGGGTTGCTCGTCACTCCCGCATTCAATGGAGACATGAACCCACTATCGAGCATAAATACTCCCTCTTGGAGTTACAAGTATCAACTTGGCCAGAGCCTCTACTAGCAATGGAGAGCATGCAAGATCATAAACAACACATATATGATAGATTAATAATCAACTTGACATAGTATTCCATATTCATCGGATCCCAACAAACACAACATGTAGCATTACAAATAGATGATCTTGATCATGATAGGCAGCTCACAAGATCTAAACATGATAGCACAAGAGGAGAAGACAACCATCTAGCTACTGCTATGGACCCATAGTCCAAGGATGAACTACTCACGCATCAGTCCGGAGGCGGGCATGGTGATGTAGAGCCCTCCGGTGATGATTCCCCTCTCCGGCAGGGTGCCGGAGGCGATCTTCTGAACCCACCGAGATAGGGTTGACGGCGGCGGCGTCTCTCTAACTGTTCTGGTATTCTGGCTCTCGGTACTAGGGTTTTCGCGTCGGAAGGATTATATAGGCGAAGGGGCAGAGTCGGGGGACGCCCGAGGGGCCCACCCCATATGGCGGCGCAGCCAGGGGTGGGGCCGCGCCCCCCTATGGTGTGGCCGCCTCGTGGCTCCTCTTCGTCTCTCCTTCGGACTTCTGGAACCTTCCGTGGAAAATAAGGCCGTGGGCTTTTGTTTCGTCCAATTCCGAGAATATCCGTAAACTAACTTTTCTGAAATCAAAAATAGTAGAAAACAGGAACTGGCACTGCGGCATCTTGTTAATAGGTTAGTTCAAGAAAATGCATAAAAACATTATAAAGTGTGAGTAAAACATGTAGGTATTGTCATAAAACAAGCATGGAACATAAGAAATTATAGATACGTTGGAGACGTATCAAGCATCCCGAAGCTTAGTTCCTACTCGCCCTCGAGTAGGTAAACGATAAAAAGAATAATTTCTGAAGTGACATCCTACCAACATAATCTTGATCAACACTATTTGTAAAGCATATGAGATGAATGAAGTGACCCAAAGCAATGGTCTATAGTTTGCTAACAAAAAGATAATGACTAAACAACTGAATCATATAGCAAGAACTTTTCATGAATAGTACTTTCAAGACAAGCATCAGAAAGTCTTGCATAAGAGTTAACTCATAAAGCAATAGATTCTTAATAAGAGGCTTTGAAGCAACACAAAGGAAGATTTAAGTTTCAGCAATTGCTTTCAACTTTCAACATGCATATCTCATGGATAATTGTCAACACAAAGTAATATGATGAGTGCAATAAGTAAGCATGTAAGAATCAGTGCACACAGTTGACACAAGTGTTTTCTTCTAAGATAGAAAGAAGTAGGTAAACTGACTCAACATAAAGTAAAAGAAAGACCCTTCGCAGAGGGAAGCAAGGATTACTCATGTGCTAGAGCTTTTTATTTTGAAAACATGGAATCAATTGTGTCAACGGTAGTAATAATTCATATGTGTTATGTATAAAACCTCCTATAAGTTGCAAGCCTCATGCATCGAATACTAATAGTGCCCGCACCTTGTCCTAATTAGCTCGGACTTCCATGGATTATCATTCCATTACATATGTTTCAACCAAGTGTCACAAAGGGGTACCTCTATGCCACCTGTGCAAAGGTCCAAGGAGATAAATCGCATTTGATTTCTCGATTTTGATAGATCTCAACTTGAGGACATTCATACCGGGACAACATAGAAAACAGATAATGGACTCCTCTTTTATGCTTTAAGCGTTCAACAACAGATAATACTCTCATAAGAGATTTGAGGATTAATGTCCAAGCTGAAACTTCCACCATGATACATGGCTTTGGTTGGCGGCCCAATGTTCTTCTTTAACAATATGCATACTCAAACCATTTAACTCATGGAAAATCTCCCTTACTTCAGACAAGACGAACATGCATAGCAACTCACATGATATTCAACAAAGGTGTGACAGGTTGATGACGTCCCCAGATAACATGGTTACCGCTCAACAAGCAACTTATAAGAACTAAGATACATAAGCGACATATTCCTTACCACAATAGTTTTTTAGGCTACTTTCCCATGAGCTATGTATTGCAAAAACAAGGAATGAATTTTTGAAAGGTTTTAAAGGTAGCACACAAGCAATTTACTTGGAATGGCAGAAAAATACCACATAGTAGGTAGTTATGGTGGACACAAATGGTATAGGTTTTGGCTCAAGGTTTTGGATGCACGAGAAGCATTCCCTCTCGAGTACAAGGCTTTGGCTAGCAAGGTTGTTTGAAGCAAACACAAGTATAAACCGGTACAACAAAACTTACATAAGAACATATTGCAAGCATTATAAGACTCTACACTCGTCTTCCTTGTTGTTCAAACACTTTACCGAGAAAATATCTAGACCTTAGAGAGACCAATCATGCAAACCAAATTTCAACAAGCTCTACGGTAGTTCTCCATTAATAGATTTAAACTACATGATGCAAGAGCTTAAACATGATCTACTTGAGAGCTCAAAACAATTGCCAAGTATCAAATTATTACCACATGAAGCATTTTCTGTTTCCAACAAAATAACAATAAGTGCTGCGGCTTTCAGCTTCCGCCATGAATATGAAAAACGAAGAACACGAGTGTTCAAATGAAAAAGCGGAGCGTGTCTCTCTCCCACACAAGGATGTTTAGGATCTGATTTATTCAGAGAATGAAAATAACAAAACGAAAATAAAAGCACACAGACGCTCCAAGTAAAGCACATAAGATGTGTCGGAATTAAAATATAGTTTCACTAGAGGTGACCTGATAAGTTGTTGATGAAGAAGGGGATGCCTTGGGCATCCCCAAGATTAGACGCTTGAGTCTTCTTGAAATATGCAGGGATGAACCACGGGGGCATCCCCAAGCTTAAACTTTTCACTCTTCTTGATCATATTATATCATCCTCCTCTCTTGATCCTTGAAAACTTCCTTCACACCAAACTCAAAGCAATCTCATTGGAGGGTTAGTGCATAATCAAAAATTCACATGTTCAACAAGGACAAAATAATTCCCAACACTTCTGGATATTAACCAAGGCTACTGAAATTTAATGGAGCAAAGAAATCCACTCAACACAGTAAAAGAGGCAATGCGAAATAAAAGGCAGAATCTGTCAAAAATGAACAGTCTGTAAAGACGAATTTTTTCGAGGCACTTAACAAGCTCAGATGGAAAAGCTCCAGTTGAATGAAAGTTGCGTACATATCTGAGGATCACGCATGAATTTTTTCAGCATTTTACGAGTTTCCTACGGAGAGATCAACTCAAATTCGTGACAGCTAAAAATCTATTTCTGCGCAGAAATCCAAATCTAGTATCAACTTTCTATCAATGACTTTACTTGGCACAACAATGCAATAAAATAAAGATACAAAGGTATTGATACAGTAGTAACAAGCATCTTGACTCAAATATAAAACAAAAATTGCAGGAACAAAATAATGGGTTGTCTCCCATAAGCGCTTTTCTTTAACGCCTTTCAGCTAGGCGCAGAAAGTGTAAATCAAGTATTATCAAGAGAAGAAGCATTAACATTATTACCAGGGGCTTTACGCCTACCCTTCTTACTCTTATTCTTACTCTTTGTTCTAGGGAATACATGACCGCATCCGGGTGTAGAGGTAAAATTTAGAGTGCCTTTTCCCACATCTACGGTTGCTCCCAAGAGTTTCAGCAGGGATCTTCCAAGTGTGATTCTGTCCATACACATTCAATAACGAGATAATCAGTGGATACTGTTCTTCCAAGAAAGGTTGTGAACACACCTTCAGCTATCCCCTTAGGAATTATAACAGAATTATCATTAAGAGTTATTCTTTCTCCACCTTCAGTAAGTCCCCAAAGTGTCAAAGATTCATAAATACTTTTAGGCATAAGGCAAAACTCAGACATAATATCACAACGGGCATAAAAAGTTTCACCACAAATAGCAACCTTAATAGTAGGGACCCACATTGAAGGTTCAAAGCTTACTGGAACATAATCATAATATTCACGAATCTGGTTATACCCTTCTTTTAAACAAGATATATTTGTCTCGAGAGTGTTTAATCTATTATGAATGCTAGCAAGAGATGAATCAAAATTATTAGCTGAGCTAGATGATGCAACCAATTTTTTTATGGCATTAAAAGCTTGATCCCCATCGTAGTGAAGGAAATCTCCTCCCACTACAGCATCCAAAGCATATCTATAGCGAACAATAAGCCCAAAATAAAAGTTACTAAGAAGCAAACTAAGAGTCATTTTAGGTTCAGTTTTACCATAAAAATCAAAAATTCTAGACCAAGCTTCTTTAAAACTCTCCTCATCCCCTTGTTTAAAACTAAAGATCAATTCCTCAGGTGACAGAGTAACAAGTACATGACTAGACATGATAACAAAATAAATTAAATGCAAGTAACTAATTTTTTGTTTGTTTTTGATATAAAGAAAGCAAACAAGACAGAAAATAAAATAAAGCAAGACAATAAACAAAGTAAAGAGATTGGATGTGAGAGACTCCCCTTGCAGCGTGTCTTGATCTCCCCGGCAACGGCGCCAGAAAAGTAGCTGCTTGTGACGGTAAAGCACACGTCCGTTGGGAACCCCAAGAGGAAGGTATGATGCGTACATCAGCGAGTTTTCCCTCAGAAAGAAACCAAGGTTATCGAACCAGTAGGAGATGAAGGCCACATGAAGGTTGTTGGTGAAGGAGTGTAGTGCGGCGCAACACCAGGGATTCCGGCGCCAACGTGGAACCTGCACAACACAATCAAACTACTTTTCCCCAACTTAACAGTGAGGTTGTCAATCTCACCGGCTTGCTAAAAACAAAGGATTAAACGTATGGTGTGGAAGATGATGTTTGCTTGCAGTAAACAAAAGAGAACAATGATTGCATTAGGTTGTATTTCAGATGTAAAAGAATGGACCGGGGTCCACAGTTCACTAGTGGTGTCTCTCCAATAAGATAAATAGCATTTTGGGTGAACAAATTACAGTTGGACAATTGACAAATAGAGAGGGCGTAACAATGCACATACATATCATGATGACTACTATGAGATTTACTTAGGGCATTACGACAAAGAACATAGACCGCCATCCAGCATGCATCTATGCCTAAAAAGTCCACCTTCGGGTTAGCATCCGCACCCCTTCCAGTATTAAGTTGCAAACAACGAGACAATTGCATTAAGTACTGTGCGTAATGTAAACAATACAAATATCCTTAGACAAAGCATTGATGTTTTATCCCTAGTGGCAACAGCACATCCACAACCTTAGGGGTTGCTGTCACTCCCCCAGATTCAATGTAGACATGAACCCACTATCGAGCATAAATACTCCCTCTTGAAGTTACAAGTATCAACTTGGCCAGAGCCTCTACTAGCAACGGAGAGCATGCAAGATCATAAATAACACATATATGATAGATCAATAATCAACTTGACATAGTATTCCATATTCATCGGATCCCAACAAACACAACATGTAGCATTACAAATAGATGATCTTGATCATGATAGGCAGCTCACAAGATCTAAACATGATAGCACAAGAGGAGAAGACAACCATCTAGCTACTGCTATGGACCCATAGTCCAAGGATGAACTACTCACGCATCAGTCCGGAGGCGGGCATGGTGATGTAGAGCCCTCCGGTGATGATTCCCCTCTCCGGCAGGGTGCCGGAGGCGATCTTCTGAACCCCCCGAGATAGGGTTGACGGCGGCGGTGTCTCTGGAACTGTTATGGTATTCTGGCTCTCGGTACTAGGGTTTTCGCGTCGGAAGGATTATATAGGCGAAGGGGCAGAGTCGAGGGACGCCCGAGGGGCCCACCCCATACGGCGGCGCGGCCAGGGGTGGGGCCGCGCCCCCCTATGGTGTGGCCGCCTCGTGGCTCCTCTTCATCTCTCCTTCGGACTTCTGGAACCTTCCGTGGAAAATAAGGCCGTGGGCTTTTGTTTCGTCCAATTCCGAGAATATTCGTAAACTAACTTTTCTGAAATCAAAAACAGCAGAAAACGAGAACCGCACTGCGGCATCTTGTTAATAGGTTAGTTCCAGAAAATGCATAAAAACATTATAAAGTGTGAGTAAAACATGTAGGTATTGTCATAAAACAAGCATGGGACATAAGAAATTATAGATACGTTGGAGACGTATCAGGCACCGACGTAGTGGCCCTCCTTGCCATCGGGTGTCTTCATGGGCCTCCAGTTGGGCCGTACAGGATAGGGCAATAACGGTTACCCGAAGGGTAATGCCCACGTCATGGTCCATTGTGAAGCTTTCGTCCATGGTAATTTTGTGCAAACCTTCCAATTATTCCTCTTTGAATTTTTCAAGATGGGCGGGGGCGATATTGATTGGCTTCCAACCCCCAAGCCAAGGCACCACCCAAAAAGGCATCTTGCACCTATTACCAAGGGTGATGGAGGTGGCGGCGTAGAAGATGTTCATGTCCTCCTTGGAGCATGGATTAGCGCCGCCCCTCAAAATTTTCTTGGTGTCCATCCAGTTGAGCAAAGGCCAACGAAGAAGGTGTTGGAGATATGCCCAAGAGGCAATAATAAATTATTTATTATTATATATTTGTGTTTATGATAAATGTTTGCATCCCATGCTATAAGTGAATTAACCGGAAACATTAATACATGTGTGTTATGTAAACATAAAAGAGTCCCTAGTATGCCTCTTGTTAAACTAGCTTGTTGATTAATATATGATCGTAGTTTCACGATCATGAACATTGGATGTTATTAATAACAAGGTCATATCATTGGGTGAATGATGTGATGGACATACACCCATAGTAAGAGTAGCATATGATCAAGTCATTTAGTTCGTTGTGCTTCAAGCTTTAATATACATAGTAACTTAATCCTTTGACCATGAGATCAAGTTAATCACCTACACCGGATGGATGCTTTGATGACACCAAACACTACGTCATAAATGAGTTGTTATAAAGGTGGCATTAAGTGTCCGGAAAGTATAGGGTTGAGGCACATGGATCAATAGTGGGATTTGTCCATCCTAATGACGGATAGATATACTCTAGACCCTCTCGGTGTAATGACATCCAACTAGCTTGCAAGCATGTGACTGGCTCACAAGGGATATCATATCATGGTACGACTAAAGAGTACTTATCGGTAACGAGGTTGAACTAGGTATGGAGATACCGACGATCAAACTTCGGATAAATAAAATATTGCGAGACAAAGGGAATTGTTATTTTATGTAAATGGTTCTTTCAATCACGAAGTCATCGTTGAATATGTGAGAGCTGTTATGGATCTCCAGGTCGCAATATTAGTTATTGATCGGAGAAGAGTCTCGAGCATGTTCGCATAGTTCTCGAACCGTAGGGAGACACACTTAAGGTTTGATGTCATTTTAACTAGATATGAAATATGGAATGGAGTTTGAATGTTGTTCGGAGTCTCGGATGGGATCTGGGACATCACGAGGAGTTCCGTAATGGTCCGTAGAATAAGATTCATATATAGGAAGTCACTTTCCAAGTTTGGAAATGATCCGGTGCATTTATGGAAGGCGCTAGAATGTTCCAGAACCTTCCGGAATAAATCACTATGGAAGGTGGAGTCTCGAATGGACTCCATCAACCCTAGCCGACCAACCAAGAGGGAAGATGGAGTCCATGGTGGACTCCACCACCTTGGCCGGCCACGGGAGAAGGAAAGGGAGCAATCCCAGTTCCCCTAGGTTTCACTCTTATGGCAGTTTTGAAGTTGGACTTCAAATTGGTTTTGGGGCAAACCCTAGGGAGTTCCACCTATATAAAGAGGGGGAGAGGGGGAGGGCCGGCCACCTCAATAGCCGCGCCACCCAAGGGCACCCAAGGCCGGCGCCCCAAGTGCCCCTTCTCCCAAACCCTAGCCACTCCCTCCTCCATCTTCTCCCGCGGTGCTTACGAGAAAGCGATGCCAGAGATCTCCACCACCACCGTCACCACGCTGTCGTGCTGTCAGGATTCCGAGGAGGAGCTACTACATCCGCTGCCCGCTGGAACGGGGAGAAGGACGTCATCATCAACACCGAACGTGTGATCGAGTGCGGAGGTGCTGCCCGATTGTGGCACCGTCAAGCTCTTCTACATGCTTTTGCAAGCGGGAAGTGATCGACTACATCAACCACGAGATTTATCTCGTTAACGCTTAGTGATCTTCAATGGTATGATGATCTTCACCTCGTTGCTACCATCTACTAGATTAGATCTTGGCTTGTTATTCGTTCTTGCGTTAGGAATTTTTTGTTTTCTATGCTATGAATCCCTACAGACGGAGGGCCATGGAAAACTTGTCCAAACTCAAGACCCCAATACCACCGAGTTTCTTGGGGTGAAAAACCATCTCCCAATTGACTTCACATTTCGCGTTGGTGGTAGTGTATAAAGCCGACCAAATGAAGGACCTCTCAATCTTGTTATTGAAATTGAGTGTGGATGGAGGCACACCAATAGGGGTTAGATAGTAGATGGCTTGCGAGGAGATGACCGATCTCACAAGAGCGGTGCGGAAAGCCGTGGTCACTTGGTTGTCATTCTAAGTGGGCAGCTTTCCCACGCATTTGTCTTCGATAGGTTGGAAGTCCACCCGCTTTAGTTTCCAAATAGAAAGTGGTAGCCCAAGTGCTTCAAGGGGAAGGTGGATCTCATATCCGGGATGTCATATAAGATGTCTTCAAGGTTCAAGCAGCCAGAAAGAATGGGGACCATGGTGCTTTTTTTAAAAAATTAGTGCAAAGGCCGGTAACCCGACAAAAGCTCTAAAGAATGTTGCACAAGTTATGGATATCTTTAATAAGGGAAACTAACACTGCCGCATCATCCGCATAAATAGAGGTTGTAAGGATGGAACCGCGCCCTCGAAGCTTGTGGAGCAAGCCATGTGTGGATGCTCCGTCTAGAATTTGGGTGAGGAGTTCAATGGCGATTACAAAGAGAAGGGGAGACAAAGGGTCCCCTTTCCTAAGCCCCCGGTCGTGAGCAATGGGAATGTTAGTGATGCCATTTAGTAGCACCCGGGAGGAAGCGATGGTGAGCAAGGTGATAACACAATTTCGGAACCATAAAGGGAATCCGCGGCGTTGAAGAAGATCGACAATAGGCGGCGCCACCATCACCGCCGGCGAACTGCGCTTTAGCGTCCGTAGTTTAGCTACGGTTTTTTTTTTGAACAATCAGGTTTTTTATTCTCCTATGTAAATTATCTTTGAATGGGTGAAAAAATCTAAAATTTTTGGCGTTTTAATTTTTTTACTTTTCAGTTTCATTTTCGGTCCCCACGCGTGATAGGTCCACCGACCAGTTTTTTTAAAACAAATAAAAACCAGTGATACTTGCGTCACTAGTCTGTGCACATGTACGTATCGCACCAAACCGGTTAGCCATGAACTAGGCACTACTAGTGTCATTTCCTATTCGACAACATCCTGGAGGAGGTATCCTCACGGAAGGGAGAAGAAGATGGGGCCATAAGGCGGAGAGCCATCGGGGCGGTGGTACGCGATTACCTAGCTTCGGATCACGCTGCACGAGGGCATGGCCTACTGCCGCTTGTCTGGAATTATCTGGGCGCTTGCGCGTGTTACAATGAGTTATGGTTGTGCCTCTAGGGTTCCCGGGATCTAGCTTATATAGGCGCCCGGATCTAGGGTTTCTATAGAGAGTCCTACCCGGATACAAATTGTCTAACTACGGAATATTACATTGCTGTGCACGTCAAGGATCTACCTATTCCTAACTTGTCGTCATGGATCCGGGTTCCTTCATGGGCCTTCATGGATCCGACTCCTTGCGTAGGCCGGGTTGGATCCAACTCTTTGTTCCTGGGTTGGACATCTTCCATCTTCAATCAACAACAACTAGGCCGTCCGGTGGGCCATAAGCCACCACCACCATATGTGGGCCATCTGGGCTTGCCGGATAACTGGCACTACTGTGGGGTACCGTTAAGCACCACAATAACTAGTGACGTGATACCCGTGACACATTTTCGTACGCCACGAGAAACACAACTTGGTGCGCCACAAGTAGACCTTTTTCTACTAGTGTGGTCCGCACCCTCCGCCTCCCCGTCCACACAGCCTAGGTGAAAGAACATCTCTCACATTATGTTTTGTGTGTTTGATGTCAATATATGTGATACACTAATGTTTGATTAAGTGGTACAGGGATTACATAGATAATTATTCATGTGTGTTGGATTTGATCGTCTGTCTAAAGTCATCAGAAAAAGATTGGCCAGGCCGGATAATCCGGGTCGGATATTGTTGAAATATCCGGCCCCCTGTTTTTGGCTAAGTCTTCGAGGAAATGCTGCTCAGTATGGGGGCCGGACATTTGCCCGGATAATGTCCCGTATTGTACCGGGGCCGGATTATCCGGGCCGGATATTTTGGAAATATCCCCCCCCCCCGATTTTGGCTAAGGACTGGAAGAAAAGCTTCTCTGGCATAGGGCCGGACTTTTGGCCGGATTTTGTCACGGTTTTGTTCCGTGGGCCGGATTATCCGGGGGGCGGATTATCCGGCCCTTACTTAGGCCGGATTATCCGGCCCCCCAACAGCTGCAACGGCTCATTTTTGAGAGGGGGTATAAATACCCCCCTTCTTCTACCTTGGTTGCTTGCTCAATCATTACACAAGAAATCTGCCAAGCCACCTCCATTAGAGCCACCTCAAGAAAGTCAAGATTTGCAAGATCTCCTTCCTCCCCCAACCAAAGCTCTTGATCTTTGGAGATTCGAAGGAGAAGACACCGATCTACATGAAGGAGATATGCCCTAGAGGCAATAATAAAAGTGGTTATTATTTATATCTCTATGTTTATGATAAATGTTTATATGTCATGCTATAATTGTATTAACCGAAACATTAGTACATGTGTGATATGTAGACAACAAGAAGTCCCTAGTATGCCTCTTAAACTAGCTTGTTGATTAATGGATGATTAGTTTCATAATCATGAACATTGGATGTTATTAATAACAAGGTTTTATCATTATATGAATGATGTAATGGACACACCCAATTAAGCGTAGCATAAGATCTCGTCATTAAGTTATTTGCTATAAGCTTTCGATACATAGTTGCCTAAGTCCTTATGACCAT
>NC_061513.1:172874586-172886918 GCF_022539505.1 Lolium rigidum | reverse complement strand
TAGTTCGCCACCTCCATCCCCATGGGATTCTCCGCGCGCTCAAAGAAAAATAAATCTGACACGGCAATCCTTCAACCCAACCTAGCACACCACAACGGCACCACGCGCGACGAGACTGCCATGATCTAGGTTTTAGATCGGAGGTAGAATCACAAGCCCTAACGAGCACGAGGGGAGTTTGGAGTTGTCAGGGCCCGGTGGCCGCCGACGACGATGAGGTAGGAAGGAGAGGGACTCGTGCCCGGATACAGGAAAGGAAAACGAGATACAGGCAAATAAAAGTAGGGTTTTTGCATAGCGTGCCTCCCAACCTCCCGCTCCTACCCCTTTATACTGAGGAGTAGGACCACGCTGTTTAGATTATTACAGTTAATAGGTTCAAAACATGGGTAACCCTGTGACTGAGTCTAGAGCTACTGACGCCGTCGGATCCTTCACAGGCATTGCCAGCCAATAGATGCACAGGGCCTGACAATGCCCCCCCTCGAGGCAAGACCTCAGGGCTTGAACTCTGGCCAAGTCTTCATCACGAACTCGGCGTCTTCCCAGGAAGCTTCATCCACTGTCATACCTTCCCAATGAACTTTCCACTGAGGCACCGCGACTTCATAGTCTTCCTCTGGATGCTTGCGAGGAATCATGCGACGCTCCACCACTGCTGTCGGGAATAGTTTGACCTTACCTTCTGGAGTAACCAGTGGAAGCGAAGGAGAAGGAACAGCATTGGCGCCAGTGTGCTTCTTCAGGTGGCTGACGTGGAAAACATCATGTAGTAGAGTTCCAGCAGGCATTTGGAGTTTATAAGCTCGTTTACCCACCAATTGCGTGATTTTGAAGGGACCATACCAACGAGGAGTGAGCTTCAGTGGGTTACCTCTACCCAGAGCATTCTCTCGCTGTGGCAGCATTTTGAGGTACACCATGTCGCCCAGCATGAAGGATCTTGGAGTTCTATTTTGATCAGCATACTTCTTCATCTTAGTTTGTGCCTTAGCAAGGTTTTGTTGAAGTAATGTGATCATTCGTTCCTTGGCACCCAAGGTTTCTTGTGCTTCTGGTGACAAGGCTGTGACATTGTGGAGTTGAGTGAGTACAGGGGGTGGGTACTCATACAATGCTTCGAAGGGAGACATTTTGATGGCTGTATGAAAACAGCTGTTGTACCAGAATTCTGCTGCTGGCAAGTATTCACTCCATTTCCTTGGTTCCTGGAATGCCATACATCTCAAATATTGCTCCATGCATTGGTTGACCCTCTCCGTTTGACCATCTGACTGTGGGTGATAAGCTGTCGAGAAGTGCAGGGAAATCTTCATTGCTGAGAATATTTCTGACCATAACTTGCTGAGGAATATGGAGTCTCTGTCAGTTGTGATCACTATAGGAGGCCCATGCAATTTGATAATGTGTGCCATGAACAGTTCTGCGACTGTTTTCACTGTGTAAGGATGAGATAGTGGAATAAAATGAGCATACTTGGTCAGGCGATCCACCACAACCAATATGACATCAAATCCTTTTGATTTTGGCAGCCCTTCGACGAAATCCATGCTTATCTCGGACCACTTGGTGTGTGGAATGTTTAGGGGATCTAGCAACCCTGGGTACTGAACTTTTTCTGTTTGGAAATTTGACAAACAGGACAGGAAGCAACCTTTTCTGTCACAAATTCCTTCAATTTCGGCCAATGGAACAATTGCTTGAGCTTGTGGTAAGTGACTCTCATGCCAGAATGTCCCCCAAAAGCAGAAGAGTGAATGGAATCAAAAATTTGCTGTTTGAGGTTGGTAGCTGATCCAATACATACCTTGCCCTTGTATCTCAGTACCCCAGATTGTGCAGTATAGTGAGGGTGGCTGTCTGCATTGATAGTCACTTCCTGCAGGATTCTTGTGTATTCAGTGTCTCCCTCATATGACTTTGTTATGTCAGTGGCCCAAGTTGGTACAGCTAGTGCTACTGGTAGGCAAGATTCTCATACTCTTCGGTTGGTATTGTCACGGCGAGAGCATCAGCAGCCTTGTTTTCCTTGCCTTTCTTATATTGAACAGAGAAGTCGAATTCCAGCAACTTGAGCATAAGCTTGTGTTGTATTCCTTCCAATTGCTTTTGATTGCCAATGTACTTAAGACTGCACTGATCTGTTTTGATTATTAACTTATTCCCAAGAAAGTAATGCCTCCATTTCTTTACTGCCTGCAGAATAGCCATAGCTTCCTTTTCATACACCGACAGTACTCTGTTCTTTGGCCCCAATGCTTGACTGTAGTATGCTAAGGGTCTGGATTGTTGCATCAGCACTGCTCCCAGGCCAGTATCACAGGCATATGTCTCTAATGTGAAAGGCAGGGAGAAGTCAGGTAATGCTAGGAGTGGGGGTTGTGACATTACCTGTTTCAGCTTGTCAAAGGCGGCTTGCTGTTCAGTTCCCCATTGGAAGGAATTTTTCTTCAGTGCACTATGAAGTGGTTGACAGATTAGGGCATACTGTGGAATAAATCGCCTGTAGTAACCAGTTAGTCCTAGGAAGCCACGCAATTTTCTGACTGTCCTTGGAGTTTCCCACTTTAGGATGTCTTGAATTTTTGCTGGGTCTGTAGCTACCCCATCACCAGAAATGATGTGTCCCAAATACTCAATTTGTGGCTGGGCAAACTGGCACTTGGATAGCTTGGCTTTGAGTTGATTATTCCTCAAAACCTGTAACACCACCTGCAGGTGCTGAATGTGTTCTTCCTTGGACTTGCTGTAGACCAGAATATCATCGAAGAAAACCAGCACAAAGTCTCTCAGATGAGGAGCAAAGAGTGTGTTCATAAGCTGCTGGAATGTTGCTGGTGCGTTGCACAATCCAAACGGCATGACGAGGTACTCATAGTGCCCCAGGTGGGTAGAGAAAGCAGTTTTTGCAATGTCTTCGTCGTGCATACGAATTTGGTGATACCCTGAGCGCAAGTCAAGCTTTGAGAAAAATCGAGCTCCATGGAGTTCATCCAAAAGATCTTCTATTACTGGGATTGGAAATTTATTCTTTATGGTCTGCTCATTCAATCCTCTGAAATCTGTGCACAGACGCCATGATTTATCCTTCTTCTTCACTAGGAGTATGGGGGAAGAATAGGGGCTCTTACTGATTCGGATTTCCCTTTTTTGGATCATTTCTACGATGATTTTCTCCACTATGTCCTTACAGCTGTGTGACATTCGATAGGGTCGAATGTTTGGTGGCTTGGCGTCAGGTTTCAGAGGAATTTGGTGATCTATATCTCTGACAGGAGGTAGACCACTGGGAGCTGCAAAAATATCTTGGAAGGACTGCAATAAAGCTTGGACATCATCAGCTAGTAAGGGGCTGTTTTGATCCGGTAACTCATTGTCAACTGCAGTGTAAAGCAGCAAGTATCCAGTAGCTCCCTGTGCTATTAATTTGCTGCACTGGTCAGAGGAGATGAGCAAGTTATCCATAGGGAATAAGTGGTCATACAGTGTCAGTAATTTCCCTGTTACCCCGATAGTCAGTTTTCTTTCCAGGAAGTCAAATGTGACAGGATTATGCTGCTTAAACCAATTGACACCCAGTATTATGTCAGATCCTTGCAGCTCCAGTATTCTGAAGTCGGTGACAAATTCATGACCCTGTATAGTGAATCTGCAATTGTGTGCAATGGCAGTTGAAGAAAGAATTCCACCACCAGCCACTTTTACTGTTCTTTCAGTAGATGGAGTCAATTTGATCTTGTGTTTCTTGGCAAAGGATAGATCCATGAAGGTACTTGTACTCCTCGTATACTGCCAAGGCAATTGCACGGGCCTTGTTGATGTGGAGGAGGAGGGATATAGTGGAATCACTAGGACACCCATTGTAAGCAGTCGAAGATATACCCATGATTGCTTCATCTGCTTGGTGCTTGCCAAAGGAGCTGCTGCTGTGGTAATTGTAACACGGAGGTGGTACCTGCTTGTGGAGCCGGTGTTGGAGCTGCTTCGGGAGAGGCATCTGCTCAATTTACGGTGGTGGTGGGTCACATAGCGAGCATATCCGAGGTGTTCTTCCTCTTCAGTGTATCCCTGGAATTCAATCATATTGATTGCTTGCTGCATTTGAGGGCACTTATGTCCCAAGAAAAATCTTCCATGACAATGCCAACACTCTCTTGGTGCTCTGTTTTGTGGAGGAGGTCTGTTCCTGTTGTCTCTTTGTGGAGGATAAGCTCTTGGAACAGGAACTACAGGTGCTGCTTTCTTCACATTTACCAGGTAGGCCTGTTCATATTTGCGAGCATACCAATAAGCTTTCAGCAGAGAATCTGGTTTTTGGCATTGAACCAGGTGTTTGATACTGTCCTTTAGGCCACTGACGAATCTGTCTACAAAGAAGTCTTGGGGAAGATAGCTTCTCTCTCTCTTCATTTGAGTCATCCAGAGTTCATACTGGTCAATGTAAGCATTCACAATACTGGTTTGCTTGAGTAACTGCAGCTGATCCATTGGATCATTGGCGACATTGTCAGGAAATCGTTCAATCAGTACCTGACTCAATTCCTGCCAGTTGATAGAGTGCAGATCCACACCGAAGCTGGCTGATCCGGGTTTTCGCCTGTCCCCTGATATGGGCAAGTGCCCATTTAACTCTGCTTTCTGTTGGTATATCCACCAGGTCAAAGATGTCCTCACACTCAAGCAGCCAAGCTCTAGGTGATTCGCCATGGAATGTTGGTATCTCGACGTGAGGTGTGCGCAATTGTATCTCGGTGTTATGGTGGTGGGAGTAAGTGTGTTGCGGGACAGAGGTGGGTGGTGTTGGGAAACGGTTTTGTGTGTTTGGCTGTGTTGGTGGTGTGTGATGGTGTTGGTTATGGAATTGTGGGTGGTGTGTGGTGTAGTTTGTGATCTGGTGGTTGTGTGGAGGGTGATAGTGGTGTGTAGGCTGTGTGTAAGGGGGTTCATGGATGCTTTGCTGAAGCTGGGTGGTCGAGGGGTTTTGGGGAGGTGTCTGTGTGTGGGAAGTGCTTGCAGATGGGTTTGGTGGTTGGTAGTACTGTGGCTGGGTGGAAGGATTGGTGCGCTGCACGAACGTTGTCTGAGCTACCAGCCCCTCTGTTGTCTGCGCACCGGGTTCGGCCACGGACTTCTGTCGAACAGCTTCGGTGCGCGGTGGCACAGGTAGTTGTGCTGGTGTTAAGCGGCCCAAATTTGGTGGAAAAGGAGGAGGATTTGGTGGCGCAGGTGTGGCTTGTGGTGTCGGAACCTCGGGGATGGGTGAAAGCTGCGTGCTTGAGCGAGGGGGAGGAGTAACCAAATCACGCTGTTGGCCAGTATCAGTGTTGTTCGTACCTTCCAAGGGCGCAAGCCTGTCGATGCTGGATTGCATCCTCGCCATCATGCCCGCCATGTTCTCCATCTGGCTTGTGAGCATGCTAATGGATGTAGACGACTCCATCTGGTAGCTGCGCAGGCGTCTTCCGACGGAGCGAGCATCGCGCTCCGCTCTCTGTTGCGCACGCAGCGCCGCCAGTTCCGCGTCAGTTGTCGATGCCGATCCGATGATCGGTGCACCGTCGCGGCTCCGGCCACGAGATGAGTTCCGGGACCGCGTCGAGGCCCTGGATCTGGTATGGTCCGACATCGGGGATGGCGATCTGTGGGTGGGAGGGAGGGAAAAATTTCGCCGCCGGTGCGGGAAACGTGGGAGGGAGGGTGGGAGTCGCCGTGGTCAGAGAACCGGTGCTCTGATACCACCTTGTCAGGGCCCGGTGGCCGCCGACGACGATGAGGTAGGAAGGAGAGGGACTCGTGCCCGGATACAGGAAAGGAAAACGAGATACAGGCAAATAAAAGTAGGGTTTTTGCATAGCGTGCCTCCCAACCTCCCGCTCCTACCCCTTTATACTGAGGAGTAGGACCACGCTGTTTAGATTATTACAGTTAATAGGTTCAAAACATGGGTAACCCTGTGACTGAGTCTAGAGCTACTGACGCCGTCGGATCCTTCACAGGCATTGCCAGCCAATAGATGCACAGGGCCTGACAGGAGTGTGATTAGGGTGGCATTCCTGCCATTTGGTGCTCTTTTCTCCTACTGATTGATTTCTCATGATGCGCTGCTATATGGGCATATGGCCTAATCCTATTGCACGCCCACTGCGTGCGCGTATCTATTCGCCCACGTGGGCGGCAAATTGGGCCGCAGCCCATTAGAGCGGAAGAAGCGACAAGAAGGTAGCTGGCGTACTGTTTTTTTTTTCGGTTTTAGAAAGGTTCTACAATCTAGACCCATCTGGTTCCGTTTTTACTGGTTCCTCTCGATTTTTCGTTTTCTTTTCGTTTTCCTGTTTCTTTATTCTTTTTCGTTTTAATTTTTTCGTTTTTTCCTGTTGTTTCTTTTTCTTTAGTATTTTTAAAATTTAAATATTTTTCAAACTTGAATAGTTTTTAATTTAAGCATTTTATAAATTTGAATACTTTAAAACTTGAACAACTTTTAAACATGGAAATTTTAAATTTTGAACAATTTTCAGGGTGAAACTATTTAGATGTGTTTTAGACTCTAGCCCTTAAAATTTTCAGGGTGAAACTTGAACAACTTTTAAGTAAGGTTTGTTGGTGTAATGGTACATGTGACTCATACTTTGACCATATCCATCATCCATAAGAAGATATCTTGTTGGCACCGCTTTATATGTATATGGTGTATCCACCACTCTTCCCCGCAGATTTGATGCTGAGTTGTAGTACTGTATTTTGGATTACACTTTTGGTCCTTAATTGGATTCGAATTATTCGAGATAATTTTGTTGTTCGGCTTTTGGTGTTCTTGGTTCTTCTAGGGAACATCCAATGATACATACAAAAAAATTGCGACTCACATAGGTTTGAAACAAATTCAGATCAAAGAATATGATTCATAAACTAGTTGAATGTATTAAGCTCAACACATGAGTTCCAGACGACGGGATAAGATTGTTTATTTCGGAATGATTGGGTAACATTGACGACTTAAAAGCACAAAGACAATCCAGTGCATAATCATGGAAGGCTAAGGATAAACCTTCAGGTCTAACAAAAGATAGTGATTAATCAAGATCTTACCTCCAACGCATCATTAGATTAGTGCAACTGGCATACTGCATCAAATTATCAACGTACATTTGTAGGTAATTAGACATCCAGCTCTTGATGGCTAATCCGGTGTTGTCTGCAGATATCTTCTTTTGGTGAGGCAGTAGAAGAACAAAGCCGAAACAAACAATCTTATCCCCGGCTTATCTTCCCAAACATGTTGCATTAAGTTCTGTATTGCCCGTCTCTTTCATGGACTGATAGCCTGTACTCTGCTCAAATCTTTGCTTTATCGGTGGATCGAAGATTCCAAGTACAAGAAAGCAGCAGCATCCTGTAACTCACAGGACCGGAGATAATGAAAACAATCTCATGCATGGATTCGATTAGCTTGAATATTAAGATTATAGATTGGATAATAATGATCAAAGTGCCAGGCCACTCTCACCAATAACAGTAAAGCTCTAAAAGGCATACTCCTGTTCCTAAATCTGGAAGTTTTGACTTTTGCCATGGTTTAGCTGAACCACTGCAGTCAATTATGGTAAGAAAAGAGCTAAGTTATAATAGTAACTTAGGTTAAAATGCCTATCATTACTTCATTAGAGATATTAATTGCATTGTTACAATTGATCTGAAACTTTGCTTTAAATTATCTTAGAGCTAGCTCTGGACCTTTGAAGGTAACTGAAGCAAGGTTTTTTTTTGTATTAGTTTAGTTTGCTATATACTGTATGGATTAATCAAGGGAAGAGATATCTTTTGCTATTCACATATGCTACTAGAGCTTAGCCTAGTGGTTGGGGTCGCAGTGGCGCACCCCAACGACCGGAGTTCGATTCCTGTCAGGGACGAATTTCAGGATTGTCACGCCAAGTCCCGCTTCTACTATATCAAAAAGTGTTCATTTTTTTTTCTCTTTGCACCCCAGGGCGCGGCGGTAAGGAAAATTGTTTGATGACACGGTTGCATGCTGAGCGAACGTTTTTGTTCGCCGTGACCGGAAATGCGCCTGGCACCACCTCCAGCGGGGCGGGCCATCCGCGGAGACGTAAACCTGGCCCAAATATGCGCCTCGGATGCGTCTCTGGCGGACACTCGGCGGACTGGAAAGTGTCCGCTCACATCTGGCGGACGTTTCGTCCGGCCGTCTGGCAGCGACCCTGCGTCGATGCGTCTTCTCAAATGCGCCAGCGACTGGCGCCGCTGCGTCGCTTCGGCAGTCTGCGCCACGTTAACAAGGACACCGTCTCCTCCCGCTGGATTTTCCAGTTTGGGTGATTGGGTGTGTCCTCGAATGTTCTTCCTTGGTAGCGAACATACGGAAATCAACACAACTGGTTTCTTTTTTTTATGATTTTATATTTGTGTCGACCATGGTTCAAACTATGTGTTAGTTTGTGTAAATCATGTTCCAAACTATGTGTTAGTTTGTGTAAAATCATGTTTCAAAATGTAACATTTGAAACTATGTTTAAATGGAGAAGAGGAAAAAAAAGGGAAAAAATAAATGCGTCCCGCTGGACAAAAACGATCATTTTAGCGTCCGTAGCGCGACGCAAACGAACGCAAACGGACATTAAAATGTGTCGCGCCGGTGGAGATGCCCTTAGCAAAAAGCAAAAAGAGGCAAGTAAGTTCTCCTAATGGAGTGTTAGTTCCTAGAGCCGAATGTTAAGAACAAAATCTTAGAACCAAGGCGGCGTTACTCCAAAAGACAACAAGCTTCACTCACTTCTTCTTGCAACCCGGCGGCTTCTTTGCTGGTTGAGACGCAGACGCTGGCTTATGCGGCGGCGGCCGCAACATCGGAGGAAAGACGCTTCCTCGCCTTAGAGCATCTCCACTCGTTTGCCCTCCCCACGCTGAAATCTGGGGTAATTTACGTTCAGATTGGATGTAAATTTGGCGTGAGGAGGACCAGTTTCCCAGCCGCGATCTCAGGCGAAGACGCCGATCTAAATTTGAAAAACGAAAACTTGACGAAATACGGCTAAAAATGATTGAATTTAGACTAAATTTAATGATATTTACTATATAGAAGACGAAGTTCATACATAGAGGCAGAATTCGAATATAATTCGACTTCGGCCGGGGGATACAAATTAAAATATTAAAACACGACGCTCTTCATGCCGAAATGGCGGTAGAACACCGTGTAGTCCTCGTCGCCGTCGCCATCGCCGTCGCCACCATCATCGGAACGCGGTGGCGCCTGGCTGCTGGTGCCCTGGCCGGGGTCTCCCCACCGGCCACCGTCGCGCGGCGGGGACGGCGAGGGCTTGTACCATTCATCGTCAGACTCCTCGAGGTCGATGATGGGCACGGGGACACCGGATGGAGGAGTCGCAGGCCGGCGGTAGCGAGCGACGTCCTCGAGGTGCCGAGCCTGCCGCTCCGCCTCCTCCTTCTCCCACTGCTCCCTCGACCAGGCGCAGGCCTAGTCGAGGGGCATGGCGTTGTCGGCGGGACGAGGTCCTGGAGGGACCTCGCCATGACGGCCTCGAGGATTGCGGCGTCCTCGGCGTCGTTGACCTCCTCCACCTTCACCTTCGCCGGCTTGCGCTTCCGCTCGCCGGAGGTGTCTGGTTCGCGCTTGGGGCGGAGGCGTCCTCGTGTTGTCGAGGGCTCACGGATGACGATCCCGCCGCCGCTGCGCGCATGGTTGCTCGGCGGGGAAGGCGGATCCGTTTTCACCGGCGCCCATGATGGCGCCGACCTGGAGATCGGCGTCGACCTCGATGCCAAACCGGACGACGACGAGCTGGCAGTCATGCGCCGTGGCTGCCAACTGCTTACCCGGCGGCGACTGGCCGATGCCCTCGACAGCGGGGGCATCGTCAGAAGGGGATAGTTGCCGCCCTCGATGTGTTCGAGGACGGCCTCGAGCGTCCGACCCGGCGCGCTCCACCAACGCCGGCGCCCCGCGGCATTGTTGCGCGGAGGCGGAGGCGGCGGGCCGTCGTAGGTGGCGAGCTCCTGCTCCCACCGCTGCAGGAAGAACGAGTTCCACGCCGTGTAGTTGTCGGGGTGGAACTGTGGCTCGGCGCGGTCCTGGTCCGACAAGGTCAGCCGGACCTCCTCGATGGCGACGTCGAGGGCGTGTCCCTGGGGCGGCGGCGGGATTGGCACGCCGCCCGCACTTAGCTGCCACCCACCGCCGGGAGGCCTCATGTCCGGCGGGCAGGGGTACCCCGCCTGGTGGAGGAGGTGCCCCTCCCACGCGTGGAGCGACCGGCGGGGAAAGCCGTTGTTGGCCGCACCGTCTAGCTCGTTGAACGCCATGGATCTCGTCGAGGGGAGAGTGGTGCTACGCGTCGCGGCGAGCGGGGTATTTAGGCGGGGCTGGAGCCGGCGATTTAATGCCGCGTGGAATGCTACGCGTCCGCGGCGAGCCGACCGGCGGCAGCCTTTACTGCTCGTGGAAGACGATTTCTCGGCGTTTCGCGCGCTCACTAGTAGGAAAAGGATCATCAGTGGCTCACCAAAAATCAATTCTGTGGCGCATGGGAGGTGCGCCACAGAATTCTCGCCACAAAAATAAGGTTTCTGTGGCGCACCGACCCATGCGCCACAGAAAGTCTTATTTCTGTGGCGCACCGGCGGTGGTGCGCCACCGAAACTTACTTCTATGGCGCACCGGCGGTGGTGCGCCACCGATTTTTTTTTGAAATTCAAAAAAAATGGCGGCCAGATCTAGATCTAGATCTAGATCTGGGGCCGCCGAATTTTTTTATTTTTTTAATTTCGCTGGGTGGGTGAAGGAGGAGGACGGCCGGAGGAGGAGGAGGAGGAGGAGGAGGAGGAGGAGAAGGAGGTGGTGGTGGTGGTGGTGGAGGAGGAGGTGGTGGTGGTGGTGGTGGAGGAGGAGGTGATGGAGGTGGTGGTGGAGGTGGTGGTGGTGGAGGAGGAGGTGGTGGAGGAGGAGGTGATGGAGGTGGTGGTGGTGGAGGTGGTGGTGGTGGTGGTGGTGGAGGAAGAGGAGGTGGTGGTGGAGGAGGAGGAGGTGGTCGCCGGAGGAGGAGGAGAAGGTCGTCGGAGTAGGAGGAGGCCGGCCAGAGTAGGAGGAGGCCGACCGGAGGAGGTCGCCGGAGTAGGAGGAGGCCGTCCGGAGGAGAAGGTCGCCGGAGTAGGAGGCCGGCCCCGGAGGAGGTGGTGGTGGTGGAGGATGAGGAGGAGGAGGCCGGCCGGAGGAGGTGTTGGTGGAGGAGGAGGAGGAGGAGGAGGAGGAGAAGTGGAGGAGAAGTTTGCATAAGTGAGGAGAAGTGGAGGAGTAGTGAGGAGAAATGGAGAAGTGGAGGAGGGCGGCAGAAAATTCAAATTTTGGACGTTAATTCTGTGGCGCATGGGCACTAGGTGCGCCACAGATTTTTTTTCTTTTTTTGTATTTTGCAGCAAAAACACTTTAACTGGCCGTAACTTTTTACTCTTTTTGAATTTGGCGATTCTAAAAATTGTCTAAAGATTTTTCGTGGGAACATTTTGATATATTATGCGTTTTTTTTCGAGTTCGTATGCAACCAGAAATCCAGTTTGATGATTTTCCCACGTAATTTTGCAAAAAAGGTCGAAATTATTGTTTGTTAATTTTCAGTGGTAAAAGATGACATAATACATGGGCATCTTAAAGAAATTTATTTTTTGAAATTTTTATCTTTTTATTTTATTTTTTACAGAGGTAAAAAAGGCGATCCACGGGGGGGGCGGTGTGGAGTTGCGTGGGGAGCCAAAAGAAGTTCTGTGGCGCATGGAATTCATGTGCGCCACAGAAATGTGTAGTTTACGTGGCGCACCATCCCACGTGCGCCACGAGAAGTCTTAATTCGGTGGCGCACCAGGATCAGTGCGCCACAGAATGTCTTATTTCTGTGGCGCACGTGATCATGTGCGTCACAGAAATAGTGAAACCAATGATTCGGGCTGGCCCACCAAGTTTCTGTGGCGCATGGTTTGTTGGTGCGCCACAAAATTAAGCTATTTCTGTGGCGCACCGTGCCTGGTGCGCCACAAAACAACTTTCTGTGGCGCATTTTTGGTGGTGCGCCACAGAAATAAGCTTTGCCTATAAGCGTTTTCCTACTAGTGGCTTTCGCTTCGTTCGGACTTCCCGAGCGCGCCCCGGTAGGCCGGGGTTGGTGTGGGCTCGCCGGATGGATGAAGGCCCAAATACGGTGAAAAACGAGGAACCGAGGGCGCGGCCGGGCCATTTTTCGCCGTCCGGATGGAAAATAGCATGCCGGGGGCCTATTCGGGGAGACGAGTGGAGATGCTCT